>NC_084786.1:2766375-2778875 GCF_028858725.1 Colius striatus
GGGAGGCGCCGCCATCCACCCGCCCCCAAGACAACGGTTCCCTTTAAGCGAGGGTCGACAAGGCCAGAGGAGAAGCCGCGGCAAGGCTTGACTCCTGCCATCGAGGGTCTTTTTAAGCGTTCGAGAGCACCGGCAACCACCGGGCTTTTACCTGGCCCCACGGGGAACCACTTACCCCGGAGGAAGGAAACGGAAAAAAATAGACCGACACAAAAAACCCGTATCTCACGCGAGGTGCAAGCCTCTGGAGAGTCTTCGACACCCTCCAGGTCCCCTGCGCGTTGAGCTGCCAGCCCACTGGGACCACTCAAAAAACGCTTTCGGGATTCCCCCTCTAAAAAAAGCACGGGGGGGGCTCCAAGCTTAAGGCCGGAGGGGAAAAAAAAAAAAAAAAAAAGGACGAGGTGCCGCTCCCTCGACCGTGACGGTGCAGACCTCCTTTTTCACACCAAGCCCTCCAACATCAACCAGGGAGACCAGAGCAAGCCAGACACCACGGGCCGCCCACGCATGGCCAAACCCCCGGGAAGAAGGCAAGGTGGCACCGCTGACACCTCGCCCGTTGGTCATCGGGCTCTCGGCATGGGAGGCCAGAGAAAGCCGAAGCAGGCTCGAGACTCTACGGCCGCCTGCACGACTCAAGCTCACCGCCAATGACAGCGGGCAGCTGCACCGGCTCTGCCCCCCGACGTGCAGGGGGGGACAGGGCTCCAGCTTAAGGCCGGAAAGAAAAACGCGTTCTAGGGGGGGAGAGCCAGCAAAAGCCACGGGAGCAGGCTCGAGACTCTCAACCCCCGGAGTTCATCTGCATTGGACTGGCCAACCGCCGGGAGCGGCAGCCCCTGTGTGTGTTACTCTTGCCCGCTTCGCAGGCGTCCCCAGCTTAAGGCCGGGGGTGGGGGTGAAAAGAAGGATGAGGCGACGCCACCTCACCGCCAAACATTCCATTCCCTCTTGGATCAGACCCTCAAAGGAGCTGGCGGCAGCCACGGGAGGCTGGACACCATCGGGGGGGGCAAATTCTCGTCCTGGTTCACCTTTTTGCCCAAAATCAGCGGGGTCATCCCAAGGGACCCAACGGAGGAGAAGGGAGAGAGAAAAGCCACTGGGGCAGGCTAGTCTCCCCCCCACAGCGTTCGAGTGCCTGGCGACCGCCACCAAGCATCAAGCTCTGCCCGGGGTGAACTCGGCTTCAAGCCAAACCCTCAACACCGGTGCCAGGCATGCAACGGACAGCGGTTGCGACCGTTCTCCAACTTTCCCCGGGTCTCTCGACTGTGCTGGGGTGGGGGTTTGGCATAGCAGCGCGAGAGAGCAACCGTGCCGAGCAAGCAGGCAATTTGAGCCACCACCGGGACAAGAGCCACCTCAACGGCCGACCAGCGCCCCACTTAACACCGGCCGCGCCGCGGGCATTGCAGCCGCTCACGAGCTCAGCTGCAAGCGCGAGTCACCGCTCGCCCCTATAGTATGTAAAACTAAGTCCACGCCCGGTTTCGCTTTCAAGAGAGCGACTATGGACTTTACCGGGGTGGCGCTGTACTGCTGCCGCTTTCTACGATGACGCAACTGGAGGCAGCGCGAAACAGCGACCCCTTCGAAAACACCAAGGCAGCCGCAGGGAGCACAGGTCTACCCCGAAGGTCCGTAAGGCTCGTCATGCCGGTGCCGGGTAGACCGCGAAACGATGCAGAGCAGGGTGGACCTGGCGGAGCAAATAAATAGACCCGGCGGCATCTCGGAGCCGGGAAGGCACGGCGGCTCCGCCAGAGCGAGGAGGAAACCGGGTGGCGCTGCGGAGCAGGGTAGACCTGGCAAACAACGCGGGAGACCGGGTGGCGCTGCGGAGACGGGTAGACCTGACCAACAGCGACGGAGACCGCAAGACCGGGTGGCGCTGCGGAGACGGGTAGACCTGGCTACACCGCAGGAGCGGGAACGGGTGACCGGGTGGCGCTACGGAACCCGGTAGACCTGGCTAACACCGCCGGAGCCCAGGAGGCCGGGTGGCGCTGCAGAGCCGGGTAGGCCTGGCGACACCGCCGGAGCCGTAAAGGGAGAACGGGTGGTAGCGCTCCGGAGAAGGGGAGGCCTGGTGGTACCGCCGAACCGGAAAAGAGAAAATGGGTGGTGCTGCGCATACGGGAAGAGCTGGCCAACACCGCCAGAGCTCGGGAGACGGTGGCGCTGCGGAGCCGGGTAGGCCTGGCGGCACCGCCGGAGCCGGGGAGACCAGGTGGTTCTGCGGAGCGGGGTAGACCGGGCCAACACCGCCAGAGCCGGAGAGGCCGGGTGGAGCTGCAGAGCCGAGTGGGCCTGGCGGCACCGCCGGAGCGGGGAAGGAGGACCGGGTGGTTCTGCGGAGCCGGGTAGACCGGGCTAACACCACCGGAGCCCGGGAGGCCGGGTGGCGCTGCGGAGCCGGGAAGGCCTGGCGGCACCGCCGGAGCCGTGAAGGGAGACCAGGTGGTTCTGCGGAGCGGGGTAGACCGGGCCAACACCGCGAGAGCCGGAGAGGCCGGGTGGCGCTGCAGAGCCGGGTAGGCCTGGCGGCACCGCCGGAGCGGGGAATGGGGACCGGGAGGTTCTGCGGAGCAGGGTAGACCGGGCAAACACCGCCGGAGCCGGAGGGGCAGGGTGGCGCTGCGGAGCCGGGAAGGCCTGGCGGCACCGCCGGAGCAGAAAAGGAGGACCGGGTGGTTCTGCGGAGCCGGGTAGACCGGGCTAACACCGCCAGAGCCCGGGAGGCCGTGCGGCGCTGCGGAGCCGGGTAGGCCTGGCGGCACCGCCGGAGCCGTAAAGGGAGACCAGGTGGTTCTGCGGAGCGGGGTAGACCGGGCAAACACCGCGAGAGCCGGAGAGGCCGGGTGGCGCTGCGGAGCCGGGTAGGCATGGCGGCACCGCCAGAGCGGGGAATGGGGACCGGGTGGTTCTGCGGAGCCGGGTAGACCGGGCCAACACCGCCAGAGCCGGAGAGGCCGGGTGGCGCTGCGGAGCCGGGTAGTCCTGGCGGCACCGCCGGAGCGGGGAATGGGGACCGGGAGGTTCTGCGGAGCAGGGTAGACCGGGCAAACACCGCCGGAGCCGGAGGGGCAGGGTGGCGCTGCGGAGCCGGGAAGGCCTGGCGGCACCGCCGGAGCAGGGAAGGGGGACGGGGTGGTTCTGCGGAGCCGGGTAGACCGGGCTAACACCGCCGGAGCCCGGGAGGCCGGGTGGCGCTGCGGAGCCGGGTACGCCCGGCGGCACCGCCGGAGCGGGGAAGGGGGACCGGGTGGTTCATCGGAGCCGGGTAGACCGTGCAAACACCGCCAGAGCCGGAGAGGCCGGGTGGCGCCGCGGAGCCGGGTACGCCCGGCGGCACCGCCGGAGCCGTAAAGGGAGACCAGGTGGTTCTGCGGAGCGGGGTAGACCGGGCAAACACCGCGAGAGCCGGAGAGGCCGGGTGGCGCTGCGGAGCCGGGTAGGCATGGCGGCACCGCCAGAGCGGGGAATGGGGACCGGGTGGTTCTGCGGAGCCGGGTAGACCGGGCCAACACCGCCAGAGCCGGAGAGGCCGGGTGGCGCTGCGGAGCCGGGTAGTCCTGGCGGCACCGCCGGAGCGGGGAATGGGGACCGGGAGGTTCTGCGGAGCAGGGTAGACCGGGCAAACACCGCCGGAGCCGGAGGGGCAGGGTGGCGCTGCGGAGCCGGGAAGGCCTGGCGGCACCGCCGGAGCGGGGAAGGGGGACCGGGTGGTTCATCGGAGCCGGGTAGACCGTGCAAACACCGCCAGAGCCGGAGAGGCCGGGTGGCGCCGCGGAGCCGGGTAGGCCTGGCAAACACCGCCGGAGCGGGGAAAGGGAGATCGGGTGGTTCTGCGGAGCCGGGTAGACCGGGCAAACACCGCCGGAGCCCGGGAGACCGGGTGGCGCTGCGGAGCACGGTAGGCCTGGCGAACACCGCCAGAGCCCGGGAGGCCGGGTGGCGTTGCGGAGCCAGGTAGACCTGGCTACAATGCCGGAGCCCGGGAGACCGGGTGGCGCTGCGGAGCCGGGTAGACCTGGCGACACTTTCGCAGCCGTGGACACCTGGTGGCACCCGCTGTAGCTGGTTGTGCGTAAAACCAACCTTTCCACGCACCTTTTCACCCCGTACCCCAACTTTTTCGAGAGTTAGGAGTCTCTGCTTCCGGATGGGGTGCCCCACTGCCAAGTCCGCGCCTCGAGGGTTTATTTTTCCTTTTCTTTTCTTCCTCCTCCTCCCCCTACTCCTTCTCCTCCCCCCCCCCCCAAACTTTTTACCGTTGTTTTTTTTGGAATTTTATTTTCCGGCTTGAATTTATTTCTTCATTTCCCGGGAATAAAATACGTTGACCAGCTGTAAATGTGTCTGCAGGTGCCAACTCAGACATACATGCTTCCCCCCCCAAACAGACATACACACAGATAAGCGCGCGAGCACCACCCCCCCCGCCCACCCCCCCCCCCCTTCCTCTCTCTCCCGCCCTGAGGAGGTCAGGTGCTTCTCCTCTCCAAGCAGTCTGTCTGGCGCCCCCGAGGAGGGGGGGCGGGGGAAGGCGCAGAGAGGTAGCTGGATCCTCCTTCAGGGAGGAGTGGGCGGCATTTCCCGCCTAGCCAAGGGTCACGGGCTCATTTGTGGCGCCAGCAGCGGCAGGGGAAAGGAGGGGGGTGGTCTGGCACAAGGGAAGGCAACAGGGCGGTCGGCGAGCCGGAGTCTGGTGGAAAGGTAGGCTGAAGAAGAGATGGTTTCCCTTTTGACAAAGATTTCTGTTTAGGTCAGTTGAGAGAGTTTTGGGGGTTTTGGGCTTTTATCCCTTCCCCCCCACACACACCCCCACCCCCACCCCCACCCCCGGCTCAGCGTTCGTTTGTTTTTCAACTCGTGGCAGCAGGTGGAGTACAAGGGGGGGCGGGCGGCAGGCAGGACTGCAGCAGGGCGAGTGACTGACTGAGAAAGAAACGCGGGAGTCGGGGCAGGAGCACGGGCTTGTGCCCCGGGAGCCCGGGGTCGAGACTGCACGGCGCCGGGACTCCCTTCTGCCGCGCGGCTGGGAAACAGGAAGAGACGCCGCTGGGTCCTAAAGTCTCCCCGCGGCGGTGGCAAAGCCGGCAACGGTGGGCAGGGACAGGAGTGAGGAGACAGAGACGCCGCTGGGTCCTAAAGTCTCCCCGCGGCGGTGGCAAAGCCGGCAACGGTGGGCAGGGACAGGAGTGAGGAGACAGAGACGGCGCTGGGTCCTAAAGTCTCCCCGCTTCAACTTCCCGTAGGGGCGGCTGGGCAAGGAAGCAAGCCACACGGTCCAGGAATCGGGGGGGGGGGGTGGGGGGGTGTGTGTGTTCCTGTGTCACAGTGAACCGTGTGCGAGGCCGACGAGGAGGGGTGGGGCAGAGAAGGGAGGCTGGCGGGCGGGGGGGGGGGTTGAGGCACGGGGTGGGGGGGCGGTGGGGTTTGGGGAGGGGGTGGGCGCGGCGGAGACAGGGAAGGGCAGCCAGGCTCCAATAGGCAGCATGTGTCACAATGAACCTTTTATCGGGGTGACGGTGGAGAGGGATTAATGGCGGCCGGGTTTGCAGCAAGCCACAGGGTGCAGGGCTGGGGCGGGGAGGGGAATAGCCTATATCACAGTGAGTAGTATGTGGGGTTGTCGGGGGGATGGGGGGAGGTGCGGTGGAGACAAAGAACGGCGGCTGGGCTCATAGGGGAAACCTGTGTCACAATGGACCTGTTGCCAGGGTGACAGTGGAGATGGGGTAATGGCGGCCGGGCTCGCTGCGGGCCACGGGGTGCGGGCTTTGGGCGGGGGCAACCTGCATCGCAATGTACCTGTTGAGGGCATGAGGGTGGAGACAGGGTAACGGCAGCTAGGATCGCAGCAGGTCACGGGGTGCAGCGTGAGTGGAGGGACGGCCTGCATCACAATGAACGCGTTGTCGGCATGACGGCGGAGACGGGATAACATAAGCCGGGCCCTCAGCGGCCCTCGGGTTGCAGGGTTTCGGCGGGGAACGGCCTGCGTCACAATGAATCCGTTTTCAGGGTGACGACGGAGAGGGGCAACGGATCCCGGGCCCGCAGCAGGCCTGGGTTTGCAGGGTTTGGGCGGCGGCAGCCTGGGTCACAAGGAAGCCGTTGTCGGGGTGGCGGCAGAGAGGGGCAATGGACCCAGGGCCTGCAGCGGGCCTGGGTTTGCAAGGTTTGGTCGGGGGCGACCTGCATCACAAGGAAGCCGTTTTCAGGGTGACGGCGGAGATGGACAACGGACCCACGGCCTGCAGCAGCCGTGCGTTTGCTAAACTTGGGCGGGGGCGGCCTACGTCACAATGAACCCGTTGTCGGGGTGACGGAGGAGAGGGGCAACAAACCCCAGGCCCGCAGCAGTCCTGGGCTTGCAAGGTTTGGGCGGGGGCGGCCTGCATCACAATGAACCCGTTGTCGGGGTGACGGAGGAGAGGGGCAACGGACCGTGGGCCTGCAGCGGAGGGCGGCAGTGGGTGAGGAGTCCGAAAGCCAGGAAGGGACAAGAAAAGGTTTGCAACTGTGTTGATAACGCCGCCTTGTTGTCTTGCAGCCCGTGTCATCAGCCGCGTCGATGCGCCCCATGCATGCGTGTGTCCGTGTGATGCGCTCGTGTCAGCTCCCAGTCGACCCCATTCCCTGGAAAGGAGCAGCGAAGCAGCTCCTCGTCCTCAGGGCCGTTCGGCTAAGTCGGGAGGGTCCTGCACCCAATCAGGTACTGCGATCAGGTACTGCCCAAGGAAGCCGATGTCGGGGTGACGGAGGAGGGGGGCAACAAACCCCGGGCCCGCAGCAGGCCTGGGTTTGCAAGGTTTTGTCGGGGGGGGGCCTGCGTCACAATGAACCCGTTGTCGGGGTGACGGTGGAGACGGGCAAAAGACCCCGGGCCCATAGCAGGCCTGGGTTTGCAAGGTTTGGGCGGGGGGGGGCCTGCGTCACAATGAACCCGTTGTCGGGGTGACGGCGGAGAGGGGCAAGAGACCCCGGGCCCATAGCAGGCCTGAGTTTTCAAGGTTTTGGCGGGGGACGGCCTGCGTCACAGGGAAGTCGTTGTCGGGGTGACGGCGGAGAGGGGAACAAAACCCCGGGCCCGCAGCAGGCCTGGGTTTGCAAGGTTTGGACAGGGGGCGGCCTGCGTCACAGGGAAGTCGTTGTCGGGGTGACGACGGAGAGGGGCAACGGACCCAGGGCCCGCAGCAGGCCTGGGTTTCCAAGGTTTCGGCGGGGGACGGCCTGCGTCACAATGAACCCGTTGTCGGGGTGACGGCGGAGAGGGGCAACGGACCCAGGGCCCGCAGCAGGCCTGGGTTTTCAAGGTTTGGTCAGGGGCGGCCTGCGTCACAATGAACCCGTTGTCGGGGTGAGGGCGGAGAGGGGCAACGGACCCAGGGCCCGCAGCAGGCCTGGGTTTGCAAGGTTTTGTCGGGGGCGGCCTGCGTCACAATGAACCTGTTGTCGGGGTGACGGCGGAGAGGGGCAACGGACCCAGGGCCCGCAGCGGGCCTGGGTTTGCAAGGTTTGGTCGGGGGACGGCCTGCGTCACAAGGAAGCCGTTGTCGGGGTGACGGCGGAGAGGGGAACAAAACCCCGGGCCCGCACCGGGCCTGGGTTTTCAAGGTTTGGTCAGGGGCGGCCTGCGTCACAATGAACCCGTTGTCGGGGTGACAGCGGAGAGGGGCAACGGTCCCCAGGCCCGCAGCAGGCCTGGGTTTTCAAGGTTTGGTCAGGGGCGGCCTGCGTCACAATGAACCCGTTGTCGGGGTGACGGCGGAGAGGGGCAACGGACCCAGGGCCCGCAGCAGGCGTCTGTTTGCAAGGTCTGGGCGGGGTCGACCTGTGTCACAATGAACCCGTTGTCGGGGTGACGGCGGAGAGGGGCAACAAACTCCAGGCCCGCAGAAGGCCTGGGCTTGCAAGTTTTGGGCGGGGGCGGCCTGCGTCACAATGAACCCCTTGTCGGGGTGACGGAGGAGAGGGACAACGGACCGTGGGCCTGCAGCGGAGGGCGGCAGTGGGTGAGGAGTCCGAAAGCCAGGAAGGGACAAGAAAAGGTTTGCAACTGTGTTGATAATGCCGCCTTGTTGTCTTGCAGCCCGCGTCATCGGCCGCGTCGATGCGCCCCATGCCTGCGTGTGTCCGTGTGATGCGCTCGTGTCGGCTCCCAGTCGACCCCATTCCCTGGAAAGGAGCAGCGAAGTAGCTCCTCGTCCTCAGGGCCGTTCTGCTAAGTCGGGAGGGTCCTGCACCCAATCAGGTACTGCGATCAGGTACTGCCCAAGGAAGCCGATGTCGGGGTGACGGAGGAGGGGGGCAACAAACCCCGGGCCCGCAGCAGGCCTGGGTTTGCAAGGTTTTGTCGGGGGGGACCTGCGTGACAATGAACCCGTTGTCGGGGTGACGGTGGAGAGGGGCAACGGACCCCGGGCCCATAGCAGGCCTGGGTTTTCAAGGTTTGGGCAGGGGACGGCCTGCGTCACAGGGAAGTCGTTGTCGGGGTGACGGCGGAGAGGGGAACAAAACCCCGGGCCCGCACCGGGCCTGGGTTTTCAAGGTTTGGTCAGGGGCGGCCTGCGTCACAATGAACCCGTTGTCGGGGTGACAGCGGAGAGGGGCAACGGTCCCCAGGCCCGCAGCAGGCCTGGGTTTTCAAGGTTTGGTCAGGGGCGGCCTGCGTCACAATGAACCCGTTGTTGGGGTGACGGCGGAGAGGGGCAACGGACCCAGGGCCCGCAGCAGGCGTCCGTTTGCAAGGTCTGGGCGGGGGCGACCTGTGTCACAATGAACCCGTTGTTGGGGTGACGGAGGAGAGGGGCAACGGACCGTGGGCCTGCAGCGGAGGGCGGCAGTGGGTGAGGAGTCCGAAAGCCAGGAAGGGACAAGAAAAGGTTTGCAACTGTGTTGATAACGCCACCTTGTTGTCTTGCAGCCCGTGTCATCGGCCGCGTCGATGCGCCCCATGCATGCGTGTGTCCGTGTGATGCGCTCGTGTCAGCTCCCAGTCGACCCCATTCCCTGGAAAGGAGCAGCGAAGCAGCTCCTCGTCCTCAGGGCCGTTCGGCTAAGTCGGGAGGGTCCTGCACCCAATCAGGTACTGCGATCAGGTACTGCCCAAGGAAGCCGATGTCGGGGTGACGGAGGAGGGGGGCAACAAACCCCAGGCCCGCAGCAGGCCTGGGTTTGCAAGGTTTTGTCGGGGGGGGGCCTGCGTCACAATGAACCCGTTGTCGGGGTGACGGTGGAGACGGGCAAAAGACCCCGGGCCCATAGCAGGCCTGGGTTTGCAAGGTTTGGGCGGGGGACGGCCTGCGTCACAATGAACCCGTTGTCGGGGTGACGGCGGAGAGGGGCAAGAGACCCCGGGCCCATAGCAGGCCTGAGTTTTCAAGGTTTTGGCGGGGGACGGCCTGCGTCACAGGGAAGTCGTTGTCGGGGTGACGGCGGAGAGGGGAACAAAACCCCGGGCCCGCAGCAGGCCTGGGTTTGCAAGGTTTGGTCAGGGGGCGGCCTGCGTCACAGGGAAGTCGTTGTCGGGGTGACGACGGAGAGGGGCAACGGACCCAGGGCCCGCAGCAGGCCTGGGTTTCCAAGGTTTCGGCGGGGGACGGCCTGCGTCACAATGAACCCGTTGTCGGGGTGAGGGCGGAGAGGGGCAACGGACCCAGGGCCCGCAGCAGGCCTGGGTTTGCAAGGTTTTGTCGGGGGCGGCCTGCGTCACAATGAACCTGTTGTCGGGGTGACGGCGGAGAGGGGCAACGGACCCAGGGCCCGCAGCAGGCCTGGGTTTGCAAGGTTTGGGCGGGGGACGGCCTGCGTCACAAGGAAGCCGTTGTCGGGGTGACGGCGGAGAGGGGAACAAAACCCCGGGCCCGCACCGGGCCTGGGTTTTCAAGGTTTGGTCAGGGGCGGCCTGCGTCACAATGAACCCGTTGTCGGGGTGACAGCGGAGAGGGGCAACGGTCCCCAGGCCCGCAGCAGGCCTGGGTTTTCAAGGTTTGGTCAGGGGCGGCCTGCGTCACAATGAACCCGTTGTCGGGGTGACGGCGGAGAGGGGCAACGGACCCAGGGCCCGCAGCAGGCGTCCGTTTGCAAGGTCTGGGCGGGGTCGACCTGTGTCACAATGAACCCGTTGTCGGGGTGACGGCGGAGAGGGGCAACAAACTCCAGGCCCGCAGAAGGCCTGGGCTTGCAAGTTTTGGGCGGGGGCGGCCTGCGTCACAATGAACCCCTTGTCGGGGTGACGGAGGAGAGGGACAACGGACCGTGGGCCTGCAGCGGAGGGCGGCAGTGGGTGAGGAGTCCGAAAGCCAGGAAGGGACAAGAAAAGGTTTGCAACTGTGTTGATAATGCCGCCTTGTTGTCTTGCAGCCCGCGTCATCGGCCGCGTCGATGCGCCCCATGCCTGCGTGTGTCCGTGTGATGCGCTCGTGTCGGCTCCCAGTCGACCCCATTCCCTGGAAAGGAGCAGCGAAGTAGCTCCTCGTCCTCAGGGCCGTTCTGCTAAGTCGGGAGGGTCCTGCACCCAATCAGGTACTGCGATCAGGTACTGCCCAAGGAAGCCGATGTCGGGGTGACGGAGGAGGGGGGCAACAAACCCCGGGCCCGCAGCAGGCCTGGGTTTGCAAGGTTTTGTCGGGGGGGGACCTGCGTGACAATGAACCCGTTGTCGGGGTGACGGTGGAGAGGGGCAACGGACCCCGGGCCCATAGCAGGCCTGGGTTTTCAAGGTTTGGGCAGGGGACGGCCTGCGTCACAGGGAAGTCGTTGTCGGGGTGACGGCGGAGAGGGGAACAAAACCCCGGGCCCGCACCGGGCCTGGGTTTTCAAGGTTTGGTCAGGGGCGGCCTGCGTCACAATGAACCCGTTGTCGGGGTGACAGCGGAGAGGGGCAACGGTCCCCAGGCCCGCAGCAGGCCTGGGTTTTAAAGGTTTGGTCAGGGGCGGCCTGCGTCACAATGAACCCGTTGTCGGGGTGAGGGCGGAGAGGGGCAACGGACCCAGGGCCCGCAGCAGGCGTCCGTTTGCAAGGTCTGGGCGGGGGCGACCTGTGTCACAATGAACCCGTTGTCGGGGTGACAGCGGAGAGGGGCAACGGTCCCCAGGCTCGCAGCGGGCCTGGGTTTGCAAGGTTTCGGCGGGGGACGGCCTGCGTCACAATGAACCCGTTGTCGGGGTGACGGCGGAGAGGGGCAACGGACCGTGGGCCTGCAGCGGAGGGCGGCAGTGGGTGAGGAGTCCGAAAGCCAGGAAGGGACAAGAAAAGGTTTGCAACTGTGTTGATAACGCCACCTTGTTGTCTTGCAGCCCGTGTCATCGGCCGCGTCGATGCGCCCCATGCATGCGTGTGTCCGTGTGATGCGCTCGTGTCAGCTCCCAGTCGACCCCATTCCCTGGAAAGGAGCAGCGAAGCAGCTCCTCGTCCTCAGGGCCGTTCGGCTAAGTCGGGAGGGTCCTGCACCCAATCAGGTACTGCGATCAGGTACTGCCCAAGGAAGCCGATGTCGGGGTGACGGAGGAGGGGGGCAACAAACCCCAGGCCCGCAGCAGGCCTGGGTTTGCAAGGTTTTGTCGGGGGGGGGCCTGCGTCACAATGAACCCGTTGTCGGGGTGACGGTGGAGACGGGCAAAAGACCCCGGGCCCATAGCAGGCCTGGGTTTGCAAGGTTTGGGCGGGGGACGGCCTGCGTCACAATGAACCCGTTGTCGGGGTGACGGCGGAGAGGGGCAACGGACCCAGGGCCCGCAGCAGGCCTGGGTTTTCTAGGTTTGGTCAGGGGCGGCCTGCGTCGCAATGAACCCGTTGTCGGGGTGACGGCGGAGAGGGGCAAGAGACCCCGGGCCCATAGCAGGCCTGAGTTTTCAAGGTTTTGGCGGGGGACGGCCTGCGTCACAGGGAAGTCGTTGTCGGGGTGACGGTGGAGAGGGGAACAAAACCCCGGGCCCGCAGCAGGCCTGGGTTTGCAAGGTTTGGTCAGGGGGCGGCCTGCGTCACAGGGAAGTCGTTGTCGGGGTGACGACAGAGAGGGGCAACGGACCCAGGGCCCGCAGCAGGCCTGGGTTTGCAAGGTTTGGGCGGGGGACGGCCTGCGTCACAATGAACCCGTTGTCGGGGTGACGGCGGAGAGGGGCAACGGACCCAGGGCCCGCAGCAGGCGTCTGTTTGCAAGGTTTGGGCGGGCAAAGGAACAATAAGAAAAGAGGAACGGGGTGCAAGCGGCATGCGCGTGTTTTTGTTTGCTCGGAAGATTCTGCGGCCAGGCGGCATCCTCGACGAGGTAAGCTAAATGGTTATCTTTGAATTCGTTACTTAGTTAATTCATTGTCACTAGACAATTAGCTGATGAAGTTCATTTGTTTATGAGTAAAAAAAAAAAAAAAAAAAAAAAAAAACAAAACAAAAAACCCCACTAGCTAACTACCTTTGAATTAAGAATCGAATTGGGATGAATCCTCTTCATTCAGTTTTAATTCATGTATTACAGTTTGTT
>NC_084786.1:2783875-2786375 GCF_028858725.1 Colius striatus
CTGCAGGTTTTGTTAAAATTATCTTGCCTGCCCCTAGCCAAGAATTCTCTTGTGGGGTAAACATTTGCCCTGAGTTGTAGGGCGGTTATTATTTTCCTTTGGGGGATGCTTCTGTTGTTGCCAATCCAATTATTACTGATCTTGTCCCCTTCGAAGTTACTAATACCTCGGCCTTGAGATTGTAGTTTGATCCATTTTTGAAATTCCTGTTTTCTCCAGTTACATGGTTTGGGATAATAAACATTTAGTCTAGGCCTCTCCCATTCTGTACCCCCATCCAGATCACTCCCTTCCTCGGACACAACCAGGACTGACTGCGGTTCCCAGATACATGGAATCTTATCTTTATCCCCTCCAGCTGTGACCCATAGTTTTGAATATTCTTTCTCGATATTTTCATTCCTTGCCACAGATCTAATGATTTCATCGGAGGATTGTGCTATTCTGTGCAGTCTCCGGGCCTGTATGCTAGGAATTAGTGCAGTCAGCCTGGTTATGCCTAGGCCTCCGTCCCGGGTTCGAGCATATAACAATGCATCGCATGTGCTCGGGGGGAGGTGTAACCACAACTTGACAGAGTTTCGAATTGTCAAGTCAAGCACTTCTAAGTTGGTGACTTTTGCATTCGATTGGTCTGCTAAATATATTACTCTAGGGATGGCGTAGCCTTTCAAGATGTCAACTTTCTGGCAGGGTTTTAGTGGCGCCTTGTCAATCAGATCTAGCCACTTTTTCATTTTTGACAGTAACTCTGGTTTCGCTAGGCCCGACCAGGGGTCGATTTGTAGGCCCAGGTACTTCTCAGAGTCACCCGGCGCGATTAGTTTTAAGGGGGTGTTGTTGATGGCCCAGGCCTCACAATCATTGATGGTGTATGAGTCTTTGGTGGGTTTTATAAAAAACCCATGACATTTTTCCCCCTGTATTTTGAGACCGGTCAGATCGCAGAAGGTCTCCAGGATTTTAATATTTCTGTTCATACCATCCCAAGAGCTACTTAGCAGAACCAAATCATCAGCAAAAGCCATAGCTGTTATGTTCTTATCACAGTGTTGGTAACCATATCCGCTGTTTTCCAGCTTACACAACAGGGGATCCAGAGCTAAATTAAACAATAAGGGAGACATAGGGTCACCCTGTTTGACACCGATGTGAATTCCAATTGATTCGGTGCGGGCTTTTTTCACTTGGATAGATGTTGTAACATTCCTATATAATTCAGTTATTAATGCAATGATATGCTCGTCCACTCCCTTCTGTTTTAACACCGATAGGATATGGGAGTGATTGACAGAGTCAAAGGCTTTGGCAAGATCGACAAATACTACCCCCAAGGCATGATGTTCCTTTTTAGCATTTTGCATAATAAGCTGCAGCAGTTTTAAGTTCTCTGCACAGCCGGCCGATTGAATAAAGCCTCTTTGCCTCGGATTAATAGGACATGCTTTGGCTAGCCTGGCTGTTAAAATTCTTGAGAATAATCTCAAGATGGCTGAGCCAATAGTAATTGGACGCCAGTTATTGATATCGATTAGGCGCCCCGGATCAGCTGCTTTGGGTAACAGTACAGACCGACATTCTTTTACCTTGTCAGGGACCTCACCAGTTGTTAGCCACAGGTTGAACAGTTCAGCGATGCGAGTGAAGTCTGGGTCGATCTTGGCCAGGTCCTTCACCTTCACCCCATCAGGTCCTGGAGATGATTCAGTGTTCATCTCTTTGATGTTTTTAGCAATTTCTTTTGCAGTTATCAAGGGTTCAAATGCCGTGTTGTCTGCTAGGCCCGAAGAACGAAAGTCTGCCAGTCCCTTGAATGTTCCCGGTGACTCCCACCTGGATTTGAACACCCTGTGTATTTCCTCCAGAGGGATATCACACTGGGGGGATTCCTTTTCGTCCAAGATGATGCCGGCCAGCTTCCCCCTGTTCAGATGAAACAGCCGCTGGAATCTCAGGAATGCACCCCTCCTCCGGGCCCTCTTTTTCATCCACTCTTTCGAGTGTTTTGAAGAGGTGGCGATTTTGGCCTCCCGGATTTTTCGGGACTGGTTGGCGTGCAGCTCAGCAGTCCTCCGATGTAACAAATTATAATATTCGTCGATTGCCTCCTTGCTTAAGGATAGGTGGTCTTTGCCTTTGATCACCTTTTTAGCCAGGTTGTGAAAAAAGTCCTTTTTCTTGGATGTTAAACTTTTTGATAATATTTTCTGGTAAAACCCTTTAATGTAGTTTTTCTCCTGCCCCCCCAAGTCCTCGGGTTGCTCCCGAATTGGCACAGTCTCTGTAACAGTTTCTGTAATAAATTCCAGTTGTTTTGCAGTCACCGAGTTGTTCAGATCTCTTCTTTTATCACTAATTTGTTTTGCTGTTTTGGTTGTGATGTGCTCTGCAATAAGTTTGTTGATGTTCTTACTCCCCTGAAATTTTTTGTCCAATATTTTCAGCAGTTCTATTTCCTCCTCAGTCCAACACTGCTTGTGCTTGCCCCTATTATTCTTTT
>NC_084786.1:2791375-2793875 GCF_028858725.1 Colius striatus
TCTCGATTTAGGGGGACGAAGGCCCGCCGACGGGGACCTGCGAGGCAACCCCAGCCGCGCCGCTGCCACCGCTGCCCCTCGCTGCTTGCCAGGGGCGGCGGCTCAGCCGGCGATTGATCGTCAAGCGACGCTCAGACAGGCGTAGCCCCGGGAGGAACCCGGGGCCGCAAGTGCGTTCGAAGTGTCGATGATCAATGTGTCCTGCAATTCACATTAATTCTCGCAGCTAGCTGCGTTCTTCATCGACGCACGAGCCGAGTGATCCACCGCTAAGAGTTGTCTGGCTTTCGGCACCGCCCCACGCGCGCGGGGGAGCCGGGGACCGCTCACACGGAGCGGCCCCCTTTTGAGGATGGGCCTCACCGCCCGCGGCCCCGCTCGCTGGCTCGCGCCAGCCCAGCCAAGGCCGCAGCGGAGAGGCCACGCCTCGCGTGACCGTACGAACACAAGCGGAGAAGGAAAAAAAGGAGCGAGAAAACTCCGAAGGGCGAGGGCGGGGAGCCCGCGCTCCCGACCGACCCCCCCCAGGACCTGGGGGGGAGAAGCACACCTCGGGAGATCCCTTCGGAGGCGGCCCAGGCGCCCGGGCTCGGCCCGGCCTCCACGCGGAGGCGGCGGCAACGTCCGACCCTGCCCGACTTTGCCCAACCTCGACCGGGAAAAAACGGCCGCCCCCGCGGCACCGCGCTAACGACAGCCAGGCTCTTCCCTCCACCGTGGCTCGCCGACACGCGCCGGCGGCTCCGCCGCCGCGCCAACGCCACAAGGTGGCGAGCCCCCGGAGCCCGAAACGGCGGCGCGCCCGACCGCACGGCCGCCTCCTCGCACGGAGGCCCGCCGCCGGGACGGAACGGCACGCACCTGTCCCCGGCCACCGCCGTCGACGCTTCTCGCCTCGGCCCTCTCCTCTCTCTTCTCCGGGAGAAAGACGGACGCGCGCTCAGACGGAGGGCAGCCGCCCGCCCCCCGCACTTCCGCACGGAGACCGGGACGGGGAATGCCTCCGACTGCACGCGGCCGCTTCACCCGGAAACGGCAGGGACAGGCGGCGTGGAAGTGACGAACGGGGGACACCGGGGCCGGGACGGCCGCCGCCGGCGACGAGCGACCGGCCGAAGGATCGGCAGGCCGAGCGCGTCGCGCCGCCACCGCCGGGCCCGAGGGCACCGCGCCCTGGACGCCAGCTGGCGGAAGGAAACCAACCGAGAGCGCTCGCCGAGGCGGGGAAGCAAGAACGGAGCGCAGCGCGGCACCCCGAGGCGCCGTTCCCGGCGAACCCCTTTCCCCCCCGCCTCAGCGGCGAGGGGGAGCGACGGGGACTCGCCAACCCCGCGGCAGAGGAGCCCGCGCTCCAAGCCGGGGACGCCCGCTTCGAGAGGAAGGCAGGCCGGGCACGGCCGACCGCACCGCGGTCTCGCTGCGCCGAGACCGGACCGCGGAAAGGGGGGGGCAGGAGGACCCCTCCCCGGCACGACCGTCCCGCGGGGACGAGCGCGGGCAGGCGGCGGTGGCGGCCGAGACAAGGGCCTACACGGGAGAGACTCCCGCCCCTTACCGAAACGCCACCGTCGTTGGCCCCGCCCGTCCCGACCCCTGCGGGACGCATCGAGCCGCCCGAGTCTTTAAACCTCCGCCCGGCTCCGCGACCGAGGAAAGGCCGCGGAAACGCGGACGCTAGGTACCTGGCCCTGGGGTGAGGGAAACGACCTGAAGGGCCCCGCAGGGGTGCCTCCTCCCGCTGCCACCATCGGGGGGAGCGTCCGCCCGCGGGGGCGCGCCCGACATCCACCGCCATCACCACGGCCTCTTTCCCGGGGCCCGGGGGTTTCCCTCAGTGAGCCCGGCGCTGCGCCCGGGATGAGGGCCGTGGCTCGGGCCGCCCGCTCGCGCGGGACGCGACCCGGCAAGAGAACCTCGCGCGCCAACAGGCGGCATCGGTCACGGCCGAGCGCCTCCGGCCCCCCCACAAACCTCCTGCCTCGGAAGAGGGAGGAGGAGAGGGGAGGGCGCGGGGGGAAACCCTGCCGTCTCCGTACCCGCCTCGGCGACGCAGCCACCAGCTCCGGAACGCCCGGAAAGCCCTTGGCACCCTCGCACGGCCGGCCACTCGGCCACTGGGCAGGGGGGCGCTGCTACGCAGCACGCCTGCCCCGTTGCGGGGAGGGTCGCGGGAGCCGCCTCCCGGACCCTGAAGGGGACCCCTTCCTCCCTCTTCAACCCTCGTCATCGCCCTCGACGGCCTGGACCGGCGACGCCGTCGTCGCCGCCGCCGTTTGCCGCTTAGCTCCCCCTGCCCGAGCGGCGGGGGGCTCGGCCGGCGGGGAGCGCGCCGACACACAGGCCCCGGCGGCAACCCCGTTCCCGACCGACACCGCTCGGACCGGCGGCGGCCCACACCGCGACTTCAGAGGGCCGCGGCCCCACCTTCCCCCCCTTCCCAGCCCCGGCGGCAGCAGGCAGCTGCCCCGGCGGGTGAGGCGGAGGATGACGGGGGCCGCTC
>NC_084786.1:2798875-2811375 GCF_028858725.1 Colius striatus
GCCACCTCACCGCCAAACATTCCATTCCCTCTTGGATCAGACCCTCAAAGGAGCTGGCGGCAGCCACGGGAGGCTGGACACCATCGGGGGGGGCAAATTCTCGTCCTGATTCACCTTTTTGCCCAAAATCAGCGGGGTCATCCCAAGGGACCCAACGGAGGAGAAGGGAGAGAGAAAAGCCACTGGGGCAGGCTAGTCTCCCCCCCACAGCGTTCGAGTGCCTGGCGACCGCCACCAAGCATCAAGCTCTGCCCGGGGTGAACTCGGCTTCAAGCCAAACCCTCAACACCGGTGCCAGGCATGCAACGGACAGCGGTTGCGACCGTTCTCCAACTTTCCCCGGGTCTCTCGACTGTGCTGGGGTGGGGGTTTGGCATACCAGCGCGAGAGAGCAACCGTGCCGAGCAAGCAGGCAATTTGAGCCACCACCGGGACAAGAGCCACCTCAACGGCCGACCAGCGCCCCACTTAACACCGGCCGCGCCGCGGGCATTGCAGCCGCTCACGAGCTGAGCTGCAAGCGCGAGTCACCGCTCGCCCCTATAGTATGTAAAACTAAGTCCACGCCCGGTTTCGCTTTCAAGAGAGCGACTATGGACTTTACCGGGGTGGCGCTGTACTGCTGCCGCTTTCTACGATGACGCAACTGGAGGCAGCGCGAAACAGCGACCCCTTCGAAAACACCAAGGCAGCCGCAGGGAGCACAGGTCTACCCCGAAGGTCCGTAAGGCTCGTCATGCCGGTGCCGGGTAGACCGCGAAACGATGCAGAGCAGGGTGGACCTGGCGGAGCAAATAAATAGACCCGGCGGCATCTCGGAGCCGGGAAGGCACGGCGGCTCCGCCAGAGCGAGGAGGAAACCGGGTGGCGCTGCGGAGCAGGGTAGACCTGGCAAACAACGCGGGAGACCGGGTGGCGCTGCGGAGACGGGTAGACCTGACCAACAGCGACGGAGACCGCAAGACCGGGTGGCGCTGCGGAGACGGGTAGACCTGGCTACACCGCAGGAGCGGGAACGGGTGACCGGGTGGCGCTACGGAACCCGGTAGACCTGGCTAACACCGCCGGAGCCCAGGAGGCCGGGTGGCGCTGCAGAGCCGGGTAGGCCTGGCGACACCGCCGGAGCCGTAAAGGGAGAACGGGTGGTAGCGCTCCGGAGAAGGGGAGGCCTGGTGGTACCGCCGAACCGGAAAAGAGAAAATGGGTGGTGCTGCGCATACGGGAAGAGCTGGCCAACACCGCCAGAGCTCGGGAGACGGTGGCGCTGCGGAGCCGGGTAGGCCTGGCGGCACCGCCGGAGCCGGGGAGACCAGGTGGTTCTGCGGAGCGGGGTAGACCGGGCCAACACCGCCAGAGCCGGAGAGGCCGGGTGGAGCTGCAGAGCCGAGTGGGCCTGGCGGCACCGCCGGAGCGGGGAAGGAGGACCGGGTGGTTCTGCGGAGCCGGGTAGACCGGGCTAACACCACCGGAGCCCGGGAGGCCGGGTGGCGCTGCGGAGCCGGGAAGGCCTGGCGGCACCGCCGGAGCCGTGAAGGGAGACCAGGTGGTTCTGCGGAGCGGGGTAGACCGGGCCAACACCGCCAGAGCCGGAGAGGCCGGGTGGCGCTGCGGAGCCGGGTAGGCCTGGCGGCACCGCCGGAGCGGGGAATGGGGACCGGGAGGTTCTGCGGAGCCGGGTAGACCGGGCCAACACCGCCAGAGCCGGAGAGGCCGGGTGGCGCTGCGGAGCCGGGTAGTCCTGGCGGCACCGCCGGAGCGGGGAATGGGGACCGGGAGGTTCTGCGGAGCAGGGTAGACCGGGCAAACACCGCCGGAGCCGGAGGGGCAGGGTGGCGCTGCGGAGCCGGGAAGGCCTGGCGGCACCGCCGGAGCAGGGAAGGGGGACGGGGTGGTTCTGCGGAGCCGGGTAGACCGGGCTAACACCGCCGGAGCCCGGGAGGCCGGGTGGCGCTGCGGAGCCGGGTACGCCCGGCGGCACCGCCAGAGCGGGGAAGGGGGACCGGGTGGTTCATCGGAGCCGGGTAGACCGTGCAAACACCGCCAGAGCCGGAGAGGCCGGGTGGCGCCGCGGAGCCGGGTACGCCCGGCGGCACCGCCGGAGCCGTAAAGGGAGACCAGGTGGTTCTGCGGAGCGGGGTAGACCGGGCAAACACCGCGAGAGCCGGAGAGGCCGGGTGGCGCTGCGGAGCCGGGTAGGCATGGCGGCACCGCCAGAGCGGGGAATGGGGACCGGGAGGTTCTGCGGAGCCGGGTAGACCGGGCCAACACCGCCAGAGCCGGAGAGGCCGGGTGGCGCTGCGGAGCCGGGTAGTCCTGGCGGCACCGCCGGAGCGGGGAATGGGGACCGGGAGGTTCTGCGGAGCAGGGTAGACCGGGCAAACACCGCCGGAGCCGGAGGGGCAGGGTGGCGCTGCGGAGCCGGGAAGGCCTGGCGGCACCGCCGGAGCGGGGAAGGGGGACCGGGTGGTTCATCGGAGCCGGGTAGACCGTGCAAACACCGCCAGAGCCGGAGAGGCCGGGTGGCGCCGCGGAGCCGGGTAGGCCTGGCAAACACCGCCGGAGCGGGGAAAGGGAGATCGGGTGGTTCTGCGGAGCCGGGTAGACCGGGCAAACACCGCCGGAGCCCGGGAGACCGGGTGGCGCTGCGGAGCACGGTAGGCCTGGCGAACACCGCCAGAGCCCGGGAGGCCGGGTGGCGTTGCGGAGCCAGGTAGACCTGGCTACAATGCCGGAGCCCGGGAGACCGGGTGGCGCTGCGGAGCCGGGTAGACCTGGCGACACTTTCGCAGCCGTGGACACCTGGTGGCACCCGCTGTAGCTGGTTGTGCGTAAAACCAACCTTTCCACGCACCTTTTCACCCCGTACCCCAACTTTTTCGAGAGTTAGGAGTCTCTGCTTCCGGATGGGGTGCCCCACTGCCAAGTCCGCGCCTCGAGGGTTTATTTTTCCTTTTCTTTTCTTCCTCCTCCTCCCCCTACTCCTTCTCCTCCCCCCCCCCCCAAACTTTTTACCGTTGTTTTTTTTGGAATTTTATTTTCCGGCTTGAATTTATTTCTTCATTTCCCGGGAATAAAATACGTTGACCAGCTGTAAATGTGTCTGCAGGTGCCAACTCAGACATACATGCTTCCCCCCCCAAACAGACATACACACAGATAAGCGCGCGAGCACCACCCCCCCCGCCCACCCCCCCCCCCCTTCCTCTCTCTCCCGCCCTGAGGAGGTCAGGTGCTTCTCCTCTCCAAGCAGTCTGTCTGGCGCCCCCGAGGAGGGGGGGCGGGGGAAGGCGCAGAGAGGTAGCTGGATCCTCCTTCAGGGAGGAGTGGGCGGCATTTCCCGCCTAGCCAAGGGTCACGGGCTCATTTGTGGCGCCAGCAGCGGCAGGGGAAAGGAGGGGGGTGGTCTGGCACAAGGGAAGGCAACAGGGCGGTCGGCGAGCCGGAGTCTGGTGGAAAGGTAGGCTGAAGAAGAGATGGTTTCCCTTTTGACAAAGATTTCTGTTTAGGTCAGTTGAGAGAGTTTTGGGGGTTTTGGGCTTTTATCCCTTCCCCCCCACACACACCCCCACCCCCACCCCCACCCCCGGCTCAGCGTTCGTTTGTTTTTCAACTCGTGGCAGCAGGTGGAGTACAAGGGGGGGCGGGCGGCAGGCAGGACTGCAGCAGGGCGAGTGACTGACTGAGAAAGAAACGCGGGAGTCGGGGCAGGAGCACGGGCTTGTGCCCCGGGAGCCCGGGGTCGAGACTGCACGGCGCCGGGACTCCCTTCTGCCGCGCGGCTGGGAAACAGGAAGAGACGCCGCTGGGTCCTAAAGTCTCCCCGCGGCGGTGGCAAAGCCGGCAACGGTGGGCAGGGACAGGAGTGAGGAGACAGAGACGCCGCTGGGTCCTAAAGTCTCCCCGCGGCGGTGGCAAAGCCGGCAACGGTGGGCAGGGACAGGAGTGAGGAGACAGAGACGGCGCTGGGTCCTAAAGTCTCCCCGCTTCAACTTCCCGTAGGGGCGGCTGGGCAAGGAAGCAAGCCACACGGTCCAGGAATCGGGGGGGGGGGGTGGGGGGGTGTGTGTGTTCCTGTGTCACAGTGAACCGTGTGCGAGGCCGACGAGGAGGGGTGGGGCAGAGAAGGGAGGCTGGCGGGCGGGGGGGGGGGTTGAGGCACGGGGTGGGGGGGCGGTGGGGTTTGGGGAGGGGGTGGGCGCGGCGGAGACAGGGAAGGGCAGCCAGGCTCCAATAGGCAGCATGTGTCACAATGAACCTTTTATCGGGGTGACGGTGGAGAGGGATTAATGGCGGCCGGGTTTGCAGCAAGCCACAGGGTGCAGGGCTGGGGCGGGGAGGGGAATAGCCTATATCACAGTGAATAGTATGTGGGGTTGTCGGGGGGATGGGGGGAGGTGCGGTGGAGACAAAGAACGGCGGCTGGGCTCATAGGGGAAACCTGTGTCACAATGGACCTGTTGCCAGGGTGACAGTGGAGATGGGGTAATGGCGGCCGGGCTCGCTGCGGGCCACGGGGTGCGGGCTTTGGGCGGGGGCAACCTGCATCGCAATGTACCTGTTGAGGGCATGAGGGTGGAGACAGGGTAACGGCAGCTAGGATCGCAGCAGGTCACGGGGTGCAGCGTGAGTGGAGGGACGGCCTGCATCACAATGAACGCGTTGTCGGCATGACGGCGGAGACGGGATAACATAAGCCGGGCCCTCAGCGGCCCTCGGGTTGCAGGGTTTCGGCGGGGAACGGCCTGCGTCACAATGAATCCGTTTTCAGGGTGACGACGGAGAGGGGCAACGGATCCCGGGCCCGCAGCAGGCCTGGGTTTGCAGGGTTTGGGCGGCGGCAGCCTGGGTCACAAGGAAGCCGTTGTCGGGGTGGCGGCAGAGAGGGGCAATGGACCCCGGGCCTGCAGCAGGCCTGGGTTTGCAAGGTTTGGTCGGGGGCGACCTGCATCACAAGGAAGCCGTTTTCAGGGTGACGGCGGAGATGGACAACGGACCCACGGCCTGCAGCAGCCGTGCGTTTGCTAAACTTGGGCGGGGGCGGCCTACGTCACAATGAACCCGTTGTCGGGGTGACGGCGGAGAGGGGAAAAAAACCCCGGGCCCGCAGCAGTCCTGCATTTGCAAGGTTTGGGCGGGGACGGCCTGCGTCACAATGAACCCGTTGTCGGGGTGACGGAGGAGAGGGGCAACAAACCCCAGGCCCGCAGCAGTCCTGGGCTTGCAAGGTTTGGGCGGGGGCGGCCTGCATCACAATGAACCCGTTGTCGGGGTGACGGAGGAGAGGGGCAACGGACCGTGGGCCTGCAGCGGAGGGCGGCAGTGGGTGAGGAGTCCGAAAGCCAGGAAGGGACAAGAAAAGGTTTGCAACTGTGTTGATAATGCCGCCTTGTTGTCTTGCAGCCCGCGTCATCGGCCGCGTCGATGCGCCCCATGCCTGCGTGTGTCCGTGTGATGCGCTCGTGTCGGCTCCCAGTCGACCCCATTCCCTGGAAAAGAGCAGCGAAGTAGCTCCTCGTCCTGAGGGCCGTTCTGCTAAGTCGGGAGGGTCCTGCACCCAATCAGGTACTGCGATCAGGTACTGCCCAAGGAAGCCGATGTCGGGGTGACGGAGGAGGGGGGCAACAAACCCCGGGCCCGCAGCAGGCCTGGGTTTGCAAGGTTTTGTCGGGGGGGACCTGCGTGACAATGAACCCGTTGTCGGGGTGACGGTGGAGAGGGGCAACGGACCCCGGGCCCATAGCAGGCCTGGGTTTTCAAGGTTTGGGCAGGGGACGGCCTGCGTCACAGGGAAGTCGTTGTCGGGGTGACGGCGGAGAGGGGAACAAAACCCCGGGCCCGCACCGGGCCTGGGTTTTCAAGGTTTGGTCAGGGGCGGCCTGCGTCACAATGAACCCGTTGTCGGGGTGACAGCGGAGAGGGGCAACGGTCCCCAGGCCCGCAGCAGGCCTGGGTTTTCAAGGTTTGGTCAGGGGCGGCCTGCGTCACAATGAACCCGTTGTCGGGGTGACGGCGGAGAGGGGCAACGGACCCAGGGCCCGCAGCAGGCGTCCGTTTGCAAGGTCTGGGCGGGGGCGACCTGTGTCACAATGAACCCGTTGTCGGGGTGACAGCGGAGAGGGGCAACGGTCCCCAGGCTCGCAGCGGGCCTGGGTTTGCAAGGTTTCGGCGGGGGACGGCCTGCGTCACAATGAACCCGTTGTCGGGGTGACGGCGGAGAGGGGCAACAAACCCCAGGACCGCAGCGGGCCTGGGTTTGAAAGGTTTGGGTGGGGGCGGCCTGCGTCACAATGAACCCGTTGTTGGGGTGACGGAGGAGAGGGGCAACGGACCGTGGGCCTGCAGCGGAGGGCGGCAGTGGGTGAGGAGTCCGAAAGCCAGGAAGGGACAAGAAAAGGTTTGCAACTGTGTTGATAACGCCACCTTGTTGTCTTGCAGCCCGTGTCATCAGCCGCGTCGATGCGCCCCATGCATGCGTGTGTCCGTGTGATGCGCTCGTGTCAGCTCCCAGTCGACCCCATTCCCTGGAAAGGAGCAGCGAAGTAGCTCCTCGTCCTCAGGGCCGTTCGGCTAAGTCGGGAGGGTCCTGCACCCAATCAGGTACTGCGATCAGGTACTGCCCAAGGAAGCCGATGTCGGGGTGACGGAGGAGGGGGGCAACAAACCCCAGGCCCGCAGCAGGCCTGGGTTTGCAAGGTTTTGTCGGGGGGGGGCCTGCGTCACAATGAACCCGTTGTCGGGGTGACGGTGGAGACGGGCAAAAGACCCCGGGCCCATAGCAGGCCTGGGTTTGCAAGGTTTGGGCGGGGGACGGCCTGCGTCACAATGAACCCGTTGTCGGGGTGACGGCGGAGAGGGGCAAGAGACCCCGGGCCCATAGCAGGCCTGAGTTTTCAAGGTTTTGGCGGGGGACGGCCTGCGTCACAGGGAAGTCGTTGTCGGGGTGACGGCGGAGAGGGGAACAAAACCCCGGGCCCGCAGCAGGCCTGGGTTTGCAAGGTTTGGTCAGGGGGCGGCCTGCGTCACAGGGAAGTCGTTGTCGGGGTGACGACGGAGAGGGGCAACGGACCCAGGGCCCGCAGCAGGCCTGGGTTTCCAAGGTTTCGGCGGGGGACGGCCTGCGTCACAATGAACCCGTTGTCGGGGTGAGGGCGGAGAGGGGCAACGGACCCAGGGCCCGCAGCAGGCCTGGGTTTTCAAGGTTTGGTCAGGGGCGGCCTGCGTCACAATGAACCCGTTGTCGGGGTGAGGGCGGAGAGGGGCAACGGACCCAGGGCCCGCAGCAGGCCTGGGTTTGCAAGGTTTTGTCGGGGGCGGCCTGCGTCACAATGAACCTGTTGTCGGGGTGACGGCGGAGAGGGGCAACGGACCCAGGGCCCGCAGCAGGCCTGGGTTTGCAAGGTTTGGGCGGGGGACGGCCTGCGTCACAAGGAAGCCGTTGTCGGGGTGGCGGCGGAGAGGGGAACAAAACCCCGGGCCCGCACCGGGCCTGGGTTTTCAAGGTTTGGTCAGGGGCGGCCTGCGTCACAATGAACCCGTTGTCGGGGTGACAGCGGAGAGGGGCAACGGTCCCCAGGCCCGCAGCAGGCCTGGGTTTTCAAGGTTTGGTCAGGGGCGGCCTGCGTCACAATGAACCCGTTGTCGGGGTGACGGCGGAGAGGGGCAACGGACCCAGGGCCCGCAGCAGTCCTGCATTTGCAAGGTTTGGGCGGGGACGGCCTGCGTCACAATGAACCCGTTGTCGGGGTGACGGAGGAGAGGGGCAACAAACCCCAGGCCCGCAGCAGTCCTGGGCTTGCAAGGTTTGGGCGGGGGCGGCCTGCATCACAATGAACCCGTTGTCGGGGTGACGGAGGAGAGGGGCAACGGACCGTGGGCCTGCAGCGGAGGGCGGCAGTGGGTGAGGAGTCCGAAAGCCAGGAAGGGACAAGAAAAGGTTTGCAACTGTGTTGATAATGCCGCCTTGTTGTCTTGCAGCCCGCGTCATCGGCCGCGTCGATGCGCCCCATGCCTGCGTGTGTCCGTGTGATGCGCTCGTGTCGGCTCCCAGTCGACCCCATTCCCTGGAAAAGAGCAGCGAAGTAGCTCCTCGTCCTGAGGGCCGTTCTGCTAAGTCGGGAGGGTCCTGCACCCAATCAGGTACTGCGATCAGGTACTGCCCAAGGAAGCCGATGTCGGGGTGACGGAGGAGGGGGGCAACAAACCCCGGGCCCGCAGCAGGCCTGGGTTTGCAAGGTTTTGTCGGGGGGGACCTGCGTGACAATGAACCCGTTGTCGGGGTGACGGTGGAGAGGGGCAACGGACCCCGGGCCCATAGCAGGCCTGGGTTTTCAAGGTTTGGGCAGGGGACGGCCTGCGTCACAGGGAAGTCGTTGTCGGGGTGACGGCGGAGAGGGGAACAAAACCCCGGGCCCGCACCGGGCCTGGGTTTTCAAGGTTTGGTCAGGGGCGGCCTGCGTCACAATGAACCCGTTGTCGGGGTGACAGCGGAGAGGGGCAACGGTCCCCAGGCCCGCAGCAGGCCTGGGTTTTCAAGGTTTGGTCAGGGGCGGCCTGCGTCACAATGAACCCGTTGTCGGGGTGACGGCGGAGAGGGGCAACGGACCCAGGGCCCGCAGCAGGCGTCCGTTTGCAAGGTCTGGGCGGGGGCGACCTGTGTCACAATGAACCCGTTGTCGGGGTGACAGCGGAGAGGGGCAACGGTCCCCAGGCTCGCAGCGGGCCTGGGTTTGCAAGGTTTCGGCGGGGGACGGCCTGCGTCACAATGAACCCGTTGTCGGGGTGACGGCGGAGAGGGGCAACAAACCCCAGGACCGCAGCGGGCCTGGGTTTGAAAGGTTTGGGTGGGGGCGGCCTGCGTCACAATGAACCCGTTGTTGGGGTGACGGAGGAGAGGGGCAACGGACCGTGGGCCTGCAGCGGAGGGCGGCAGTGGGTGAGGAGTCCGAAAGCCAGGAAGGGACAAGAAAAGGTTTGCAACTGTGTTGATAACGCCACCTTGTTGTCTTGCAGCCCGTGTCATCAGCCGCGTCGATGCGCCCCATGCATGCGTGTGTCCGTGTGATGCGCTCGTGTCAGCTCCCAGTCGACCCCATTCCCTGGAAAGGAGCAGCGAAGTAGCTCCTCGTCCTCAGGGCCGTTCGGCTAAGTCGGGAGGGTCCTGCACCCAATCAGGTACTGCGATCAGGTACTGCCCAAGGAAGCCGATGTCGGGGTGACGGAGGAGGGGGGCAACAAACCCCAGGCCCGCAGCAGGCCTGGGTTTGCAAGGTTTTGTCGGGGGGGGGCCTGCGTCACAATGAACCCGTTGTCGGGGTGACGGTGGAGACGGGCAAAAGACCCCGGGCCCATAGCAGGCCTGGGTTTGCAAGGTTTGGGCGGGGGACGGCCTGCGTCACAATGAACCCGTTGTCGGGGTGACGGCGGAGAGGGGCAAGAGACCCCGGGCCCATAGCAGGCCTGAGTTTTCAAGGTTTTGGCGGGGGACGGCCTGCGTCACAGGGAAGTCGTTGTCGGGGTGACGGCGGAGAGGGGAACAAAACCCCGGGCCCGCAGCAGGCCTGGGTTTGCAAGGTTTGGTCAGGGGGCGGCCTGCGTCACAGGGAAGTCGTTGTCGGGGTGACGACGGAGAGGGGCAACGGACCCAGGGCCCGCAGCAGGCCTGGGTTTCCAAGGTTTCGGCGGGGGACGGCCTGCGTCACAATGAACCCGTTGTCGGGGTGAGGGCGGAGAGGGGCAACGGACCCAGGGCCCGCAGCAGGCCTGGGTTTGCAAGGTTTTGTCGGGGGCGGCCTGCGTCACAATGAACCTGTTGTCGGGGTGAGGGCGGAGAGGGGCAACGGACCCAGGGCCCGCAGCAGGCCTGGGTTTGCAAGGTTTGGGCGGGGGACGGCCTGCGTCACAAGGAAGCCGTTGTCGGGGTGACGGCGGAGAGGGGAACAAAACCCCGGGCCCGCACCGGGCCTGGGTTTTCAAGGTTTGGTCAGGGGCGGCCTGCGTCACAATGAACCCGTTGTCGGGGTGACAGCGGAGAGGGGCAACGGTCCCCAGGCCCGCAGCAGGCCTGGGTTTTCAAGGTTTGGTCAGGGGCGGCCTGCGTCACAATGAACCCGTTGTCGGGGTGACGGCGGAGAGGGGCAACGGACCCAGGGCCCGCAGCAGGCGTCCGTTTGCAAGGTCTGGGCGGGGGCGACCTGTGTCACAATGAACCCGTTGTCGGGGTGACGGCGGAGAGGGGCAACAAACTCCAGGCCCGCAGAAGGCCTGGGCTTGCAAGTTTTGGGCGGGGGCGGCCTGCGTCACAATGAACCCATTGTCGGGGTGACGGAGGAGAGGGACAACGGACCGTGGGCCTGCAGCGGAGGGCGGCAGTGGGTGAGGAGTCCGAAAGCCAGGAAGGGACAAGAAAAGGTTTGCAACTGTGTTGATAATGCCGCCTTGTTGTCTTGCAGCCCGCGTCATCGGCCGCGTCGATGCGCCCCATGCCTGCGTGTGTCCGTGTGATGCGCTCGTGTCGGCTCCCAGTCGACCCCATTCCCTGGAAAGGAGCAGCGAAGTAGCTCCTCGTCCTCAGGGCCGTTCTGCTAAGTCGGGAGGGTCCTGCACCCAATCAGGTACTGCGATCAGGTACTGCCCAAGGAAGCCGATGTCGGGGTGACGGAGGAGGGGGGCAACAAACCCCGGGCCCGCAGCAGGCCTGGGTTTGCAAGGTTTTGTCGGGGGGGACCTGCGTGACAATGAACCCGTTGTCGGGGTGACGGTGGAGAGGGGCAACGGACCCCGGGCCCATAGCAGGCCTGGGTTTTCAAGGTTTGGGCAGGGGACGGCCTGCGTCACAGGGAAGTCGTTGTCGGGGTGACGGCGGAGAGGGGAACAAAACCCCGGGCCCGCACCGGGCCTGGGTTTTCAAGGTTTGGTCAGGGGCGGCCTGCGTCACAATGAACCCGTTGTCGGGGTGACGGCGGAGAGGGGCAACGGACCCAGGGCCCGCAGCAGGCGTCCGTTTGCAAGGTCTGGGCGGGGGCGACCTGTGTCACAATGAACCCGTTGTCGGGGTGACGGCGGAGAGGGGCAACGGTCCCCAGGCTCGCAGCGGGCCTGGGTTTGCAAGGTTTCGGCGGGGGACGGCCTGCGTCACAATGAACCCGTTGTCGGGGTGACGGCGGAGAGGGGCAACAAACCCCAGGACCGCAGCGGGCCTGGGTTTGAAAGGTTTGGGTGGGGGCGGCCTGCGTCACAATGAACCCGTTGTTGGGGTGACGGAGGAGAGGGGCAACGGACCGTGGGCCTGCAGCGGAGGGCGGCAGTGGGTGAGGAGTCCGAAAGCCAGGAAGGGACAAGAAAAGGTTTGCAACTGTGTTGATAACGCCACCTTGTTGTCTTGCAGCCCGTGTCATCAGCCGCGTCGATGCGCCCCATGCATGCGTGTGTCCGTGTGATGCGCTCGTGTCGGCTCCCAGTCGACCCCATTCCCTGGAAAGGAGCAGCGAAGTAGCTCCTCGTCCTCAGGGCCGTTCGGCTAAGTCGGGAGGGTCCTGCACCCAATCAGGTACTGCGATCAGGTACTGCCCAAGGAAGCCGATGTCGGGGTGACGGAGGAGGGGGGCAACAAACCCCAGGCCCGCAGCAGGCCTGGGTTTGCAAGGTTTTGTCGGGGGGGGGCCTGCGTCACAATGAACCCGTTGTCGGGGTGACGGTGGAGACGGGCAAAAGACCCCGGGCCCATAGCAGGCCTGGGTTTGCAAGGTTTGGGCGGGGGACGGCCTGCGTCACAATGAACCCGTTGTCGGGGTGACGGCGGAGAGGGGCAACGGACCCAGGGCCCGCAGCAGGCCTGAGTTTTCAAGGTTTTGGCGGGGGACGGCCTGCGTCACAGGGAAGTCGTTGTCGGGGTGACGGTGGAGAGGGGAACAAAACCCCGGGCCCATAGCAGGCCTGGGTTTTCTAGGTTTGGTCAGGGGCGGCCTGCGTCGCAATGAACCCGTTGTCGGGGTGACGGCGGAGAGGGGCAAGAGACCCCGGGCCCATAGCAGGCCTGAGTTTTCAAGGTTTTGGCGGGGGACGGCCTGCGTCACAGGGAAGTCGTTGTCGGGGTGACGGTGGAGAGGGGAACAAAACCCCGGGCCCGCAGCAGGCCTGGGTTTGCAAGGTTTGGTCAGGGGGCGGCCTGCGTCACAGGGAAGTCGTTGTCGGGGTGACGACAGAGAGGGGCAACGGACCCAGGGCCCGCAGCAGGCCTGGGTTTCCAAGGTTTCGGCGGGGGACGGCCTGCGTCACAATGAACCCGTTGTCGGGGTGACGGCGGAGAGGGGCAACGGACCCAGGGCCCGCAGCAGGCCTGGGTTTGCAAGGTTTGGGCGGGGGACGGCCTGCGTCACAATGAACCCGTTGTCGGGGTGAGGGCGGAGAGGGGCAACGGACCCAGGGTCCGCAGCAGGCCTGGGTTTGCAAGGTTTGGGCGGGGGACGGCCTGCGTCACAATGAACCCGTTGTCGGGGTGACGG
>NC_084786.1:2818875-2821375 GCF_028858725.1 Colius striatus
ACGCACGCGCGCGCGGCAGCACGGCACGGTACCGCCGCGGTACCCACCCGCAGACAGCCGCCCGCGCGGGAGGCCGGGGGCGAGGCCCGCGCCTCGCCCCCCGAACACCTTCTCTCTCTCTCCCCACCGCCGCGCCGGGCCCGACCGGCCCGAACGACACCCTGGCGGCCCCGGCGGGACGAACTCCGTCCAGCAGGCGCTCCGGGAGCGGGGAGCTTCGGAGCGCTCCCCGAGTCTCGATTTAGGGGGACGAAGGCCCGCCGACGGGGACCTGCGAGGCAACCCCAGCCGCGCCGCTGCCACCGCTGCCCCTCGCTGCTTGCCAGGGGCGGCGGCTCAGCCGGCGATTGATCGTCAAGCGACGCTCAGACAGGCGTAGCCCCGGGAGGAACCCGGGGCCGCAAGTGCGTTCGAAGTGTCGATGATCAATGTGTCCTGCAATTCACATTAATTCTCGCAGCTAGCTGCGTTCTTCATCGACGCACGAGCCGAGTGATCCACCGCTAAGAGTTGTCTGGCTTTCGGCACCGCCCCACGCGCGCGGGGGAGCCGGGGACCGCTCACACGGAGCGGCCCCCTTTTGAGGATGGGCCTCACCGCCCGCGGCCCCGCTCGCTGGCTCGCGCCAGCCCAGCCAAGGCCGCAGCGGAGAGGCCACGCCTCGCGTGACCGTACGAACACAAGCGGAGAAGGAAAAAAAGGAGCGAGAAAACTCCGAAGGGCGAGGGCGGGGAGCCCGCGCTCCCGACCGACCCCCCCCAGGACCTGGGGGGGAGAAGCACACCTCGGGAGATCCCTTCGGAGGCGGCCCAGGCGCCCGGGCTCGGCCCGGCCTCCACGCGGAGGCGGCGGCAACGTCCGACCCTGCCCGACTTTGCTCAACCTCGACCGGGAAAAAACGGCCGCCCCCGCGGCACCGCGCTAACGACAGCCAGGCTCTTCCCTCCACCGTGGCTCGCCGACACGCGCCGGCGGCTCCGCCGCCGCGCCAACGCCACAAGGTGGCGAGCCCCCGGAGCCCGAAACGGCGGCGCGCCCGACCGCACGGCCGCCTCCTCGCACGGAGGCCCGCCGCCGGGACGGAACGGCACGCACCTGTCCCCGGCCACCGCCGTCGACGCTTCTCGCCTCGGCCCTCTCCTCTCTCTTCTCCGGGAGAAAGACGGACGCGCGCTCAGACGGAGGGCAGCCGCCCGCCCCCCGCGCTTCCGCACGGAGACCGGGACGGGGAATGCCTCCGACTGCACGCGGCCGCTTCACCCGGAAACGGCAGGGACAGGCGGCGTGGAAGTGACGAACGGGGGACACCGGGGCCGGGACGGCCGCCGCCGGCGACGAGCGACCGGCCGAAGGATCGGCAGGCCGAGCGCGTCGCGCCGCCACCGCCGGGCCCGAGGGCACCGCGCCCTGGACGCCAGCTGGCGGAAGGAAACCAACCGAGAGCGCTCGCCGAGGCGGGGAAGCAAGAACGGAGCGCAGCGCGGCACCCCGAGGCGCCGTTCCCGGCGAACCCCTTTCCCCCCCGCCTCAGCGGCGAGGGGGAGCGACGGGGAATCGCCAACCCCGCGGCAGAGGAGCCCGCGCTCCAAGCCGGGGACGCCCGCTTCGAGAGGAAGGCAGGCCGGGCACGGCCGACCGCACCGCGGTCTCGCTGCGCCGAGACCGGACCGCGGAAAGGGGGGGGCAGGAGGACCCCTCCCCGGCACGACCGTCCCGCGGGGACGAGCGCGGGCGGGCGGCGGTGGCGGCCGAGACAAGGGCCTACACGGGAGAGACTCCCGCCCCTTACCGAAACGCCACCGTCGTTGGCCCCGCCCGTCCCGACCCCTGCGGGACGCATCGAGCCGCCCGAGTCTTTAAACCTCCGCCCGGCTCCGCGACCGAGGAAAGGCCGCGGAAACGCGGACGCTAGGTACCTGGCCCTGGGGTGAGGGAAACGACCTGAAGGGCCCCGCAGGGGTGCCTCCTCCCGCTGCCACCATCGGGGGGAGCGTCCGCCCGCGGGGGCGCGCCCGACATCCACCGCCATCACCACGGCCTCTTTCCCGGGGCCCGGGGGTTTCCCTCAGTGAGCCCGGCGCTGCGCCCGGGATGAGGGCCGTGGCTCGGGCCGCCCGCTCGCGCGGGACGCGACCCGGCAAGAGAACCTCGCGCGCCAACAGGCGGCATCGGTCACGGCCGAGCGCCTCCGGCCCCCCCACAAACCTCCTGCCTCGGAAGAGAGAGGAGGAGAGGGGAGGGCGCGGGGGGAAACCCTGCCGTCTCCGTACCCGCCTCGGCGACGCAGCCACCAGCTCCGGAACGCCCGGAAAGCCCTTGGCACCCTCGCACGGCCGGCCACTCGGCCACTGGGCAGGGGGGCGCTGCTACGCAGCACGCCTGCCCCGTTGCGGGGAGGGTCGCGGGAGCCGCCTCCCGGACCCTGAAGGGGACCCCTTCCTCCCTCTTCAACCCTCGTCATCGCCCTCGACGGCCTGGACCGGCGACGCCGTCGTCGCCG
>NC_084786.1:2826375-2838875 GCF_028858725.1 Colius striatus
CGTGCAGGGGGGGACAGGGCTCCAGCTTAAGGCCGGAAAGAAAAACGCGTTCTAGGGGGGGAGAGCCAGCAAAAGCCACGGGAGCAGGCTCGAGACTCTCAACCCCCGGAGTTCATCTGCATTGGACTGGCCAACCGCCGGGAGCGGCAGCCCCTGTGTGTGTTACTCTTGCCCGCTTCGCAGGCGTCCCCAGCTTAAGGCCGGGGGTGGGGGTGAAAAGAAGGATGAGGCGACGCCACCTCACCGCCAAACATTCCATTCCCTCTTGGATCAGACCCTCAAAGGAGCTGGCGGCAGCCACGGGAGGCTGGACACCATCGGGGGGGGCAAATTCTCGTCCTGATTCACCTTTTTGCCCAAAATCAGCGGGGTCATCCCAAGGGACCCAACGGAGGAGAAGGGAGAGAGAAAAGCCACTGGGGCAGGCTAGTCTCCCCCCCACAGCGTTCGAGTGCCTGGCGACCGCCACCAAGCATCAAGCTCTGCCCGGGGTGAACTCGGCTTCAAGCCAAACCCTCAACACCGGTGCCAGGCATGCAACGGACAGCGGTTGCGACCGTTCTCCAACTTTCCCCGGGTCTCTCGACTGTGCTGGGGTGGGGGTTTGGCATACCAGCGCGAGAGAGCAACCGTGCCGAGCAAGCAGGCAATTTGAGCCACCACCGGGACAAGAGCCACCTCAACGGCCGACCAGCGCCCCACTTAACACCGGCCGCGCCGCGGGCATTGCAGCCGCTCACGAGCTGAGCTGCAAGCGCGAGTCACCGCTCGCCCCTATAGTATGTAAAACTAAGTCCACGCCCGGTTTCGCTTTCAAGAGAGCGACTATGGACTTTACCGGGGTGGCGCTGTACTGCTGCCGCTTTCTACGATGACGCAACTGGAGGCAGCGCGAAACAGCGACCCCTTCGAAAACACCAAGGCAGCCGCAGGGAGCACAGGTCTACCCCGAAGGTCCGTAAGGCTCGTCATGCCGGTGCCGGGTAGACCGCGAAACGATGCAGAGCAGGGTGGACCTGGCGGAGCAAATAAATAGACCCGGCGGCATCTCGGAGCCGGGAAGGCACGGCGGCTCCGCCAGAGCGAGGAGGAAACCGGGTGGCGCTGCGGAGCAGGGTAGACCTGGCAAACAACGCGGGAGACCGGGTGGCGCTGCGGAGACGGGTAGACCTGACCAACAGCGACGGAGACCGCAAGACCGGGTGGCGCTGCGGAGACGGGTAGACCTGGCTACACCGCAGGAGCGGGAACGGGTGACCGGGTGGCGCTACGGAACCCGGTAGACCTGGCTAACACCGCCGGAGCCCAGGAGGCCGGGTGGCGCTGCAGAGCCGGGTAGGCCTGGCGACACCGCCGGAGCCGTAAAGGGAGAACGGGTGGTAGCGCTCCGGAGAAGGGGAGGCCTGGTGGTACCGCCGAACCGGAAAAGAGAAAATGGGTGGTGCTGCGCATACGGGAAGAGCTGGCCAACACCGCCAGAGCTCGGGAGACGGTGGCGCTGCGGAGCCGGGTAGGCCTGGCGGCACCGCCGGAGCCGGGGAGACCAGGTGGTTCTGCGGAGCGGGGTAGACCGGGCCAACACCGCCAGAGCCGGAGAGGCCGGGTGGAGCTGCAGAGCCGAGTGGGCCTGGCGGCACCGCCGGAGCGGGGAAGGAGGACCGGGTGGTTCTGCGGAGCCGGGTAGACCGGGCTAACACCACCGGAGCCCGGGAGGCCGGGTGGCGCTGCGGAGCCGGGAAGGCCTGGCGGCACCGCCGGAGCCGTGAAGGGAGACCAGGTGGTTCTGCGGAGCGGGGTAGACCGGGCCAACACCGCCAGAGCCGGAGAGGCCGGGTGGCGCTGCGGAGCCGGGTAGGCCTGGCGGCACCGCCGGAGCGGGGAATGGGGACCGGGAGGTTCTGCGGAGCCGGGTAGACCGGGCCAACACCGCCAGAGCCGGAGAGGCCGGGTGGCGCTGCGGAGCCGGGTAGTCCTGGCGGCACCGCCGGAGCGGGGAATGGGGACCGGGAGGTTCTGCGGAGCAGGGTAGACCGGGCAAACACCGCCGGAGCCGGAGGGGCAGGGTGGCGCTGCGGAGCCGGGAAGGCCTGGCGGCACCGCCGGAGCAGGGAAGGGGGACGGGGTGGTTCTGCGGAGCCGGGTAGACCGGGCTAACACCGCCGGAGCCCGGGAGGCCGGGTGGCGCTGCGGAGCCGGGTACGCCCGGCGGCACCGCCAGAGCGGGGAAGGGGGACCGGGTGGTTCATCGGAGCCGGGTAGACCGTGCAAACACCGCCAGAGCCGGAGAGGCCGGGTGGCGCCGCGGAGCCGGGTACGCCCGGCGGCACCGCCGGAGCCGTAAAGGGAGACCAGGTGGTTCTGCGGAGCGGGGTAGACCGGGCAAACACCGCGAGAGCCGGAGAGGCCGGGTGGCGCTGCGGAGCCGGGTAGGCATGGCGGCACCGCCAGAGCGGGGAATGGGGACCGGGAGGTTCTGCGGAGCCGGGTAGACCGGGCCAACACCGCCAGAGCCGGAGAGGCCGGGTGGCGCTGCGGAGCCGGGTAGTCCTGGCGGCACCGCCGGAGCGGGGAATGGGGACCGGGAGGTTCTGCGGAGCAGGGTAGACCGGGCAAACACCGCCGGAGCCGGAGGGGCAGGGTGGCGCTGCGGAGCCGGGAAGGCCTGGCGGCACCGCCGGAGCGGGGAAGGGGGACCGGGTGGTTCATCGGAGCCGGGTAGACCGTGCAAACACCGCCAGAGCCGGAGAGGCCGGGTGGCGCCGCGGAGCCGGGTAGGCCTGGCAAACACCGCCGGAGCGGGGAAAGGGAGATCGGGTGGTTCTGCGGAGCCGGGTAGACCGGGCAAACACCGCCGGAGCCCGGGAGACCGGGTGGCGCTGCGGAGCACGGTAGGCCTGGCGAACACCGCCAGAGCCCGGGAGGCCGGGTGGCGTTGCGGAGCCAGGTAGACCTGGCTACAATGCCGGAGCCCGGGAGACCGGGTGGCGCTGCGGAGCCGGGTAGACCTGGCGACACTTTCGCAGCCGTGGACACCTGGTGGCACCCGCTGTAGCTGGTTGTGCGTAAAACCAACCTTTCCACGCACCTTTTCACCCCGTACCCCAACTTTTTCGAGAGTTAGGAGTCTCTGCTTCCGGATGGGGTGCCCCACTGCCAAGTCCGCGCCTCGAGGGTTTATTTTTCCTTTTCTTTTCTTCCTCCTCCTCCCCCTACTCCTTCTCCTCCCCCCCCCCCCAAACTTTTTACCGTTGTTTTTTTTGGAATTTTATTTTCCGGCTTGAATTTATTTCTTCATTTCCCGGGAATAAAATACGTTGACCAGCTGTAAATGTGTCTGCAGGTGCCAACTCAGACATACATGCTTCCCCCCCCAAACAGACATACACACAGATAAGCGCGCGAGCACCACCCCCCCCGCCCACCCCCCCCCCCCTTCCTCTCTCTCCCGCCCTGAGGAGGTCAGGTGCTTCTCCTCTCCAAGCAGTCTGTCTGGCGCCCCCGAGGAGGGGGGGCGGGGGAAGGCGCAGAGAGGTAGCTGGATCCTCCTTCAGGGAGGAGTGGGCGGCATTTCCCGCCTAGCCAAGGGTCACGGGCTCATTTGTGGCGCCAGCAGCGGCAGGGGAAAGGAGGGGGGTGGTCTGGCACAAGGGAAGGCAACAGGGCGGTCGGCGAGCCGGAGTCTGGTGGAAAGGTAGGCTGAAGAAGAGATGGTTTCCCTTTTGACAAAGATTTCTGTTTAGGTCAGTTGAGAGAGTTTTGGGGGTTTTGGGCTTTTATCCCTTCCCCCCCACACACACCCCCACCCCCACCCCCACCCCCGGCTCAGCGTTCGTTTGTTTTTCAACTCGTGGCAGCAGGTGGAGTACAAGGGGGGGCGGGCGGCAGGCAGGACTGCAGCAGGGCGAGTGACTGACTGAGAAAGAAACGCGGGAGTCGGGGCAGGAGCACGGGCTTGTGCCCCGGGAGCCCGGGGTCGAGACTGCACGGCGCCGGGACTCCCTTCTGCCGCGCGGCTGGGAAACAGGAAGAGACGCCGCTGGGTCCTAAAGTCTCCCCGCGGCGGTGGCAAAGCCGGCAACGGTGGGCAGGGACAGGAGTGAGGAGACAGAGACGCCGCTGGGTCCTAAAGTCTCCCCGCGGCGGTGGCAAAGCCGGCAACGGTGGGCAGGGACAGGAGTGAGGAGACAGAGACGGCGCTGGGTCCTAAAGTCTCCCCGCTTCAACTTCCCGTAGGGGCGGCTGGGCAAGGAAGCAAGCCACACGGTCCAGGAATCGGGGGGGGGGGGTGGGGGGGTGTGTGTGTTCCTGTGTCACAGTGAACCGTGTGCGAGGCCGACGAGGAGGGGTGGGGCAGAGAAGGGAGGCTGGCGGGCGGGGGGGGGGGTTGAGGCACGGGGTGGGGGGGCGGTGGGGTTTGGGGAGGGGGTGGGCGCGGCGGAGACAGGGAAGGGCAGCCAGGCTCCAATAGGCAGCATGTGTCACAATGAACCTTTTATCGGGGTGACGGTGGAGAGGGATTAATGGCGGCCGGGTTTGCAGCAAGCCACAGGGTGCAGGGCTGGGGCGGGGAGGGGAATAGCCTATATCACAGTGAATAGTATGTGGGGTTGTCGGGGGGATGGGGGGAGGTGCGGTGGAGACAAAGAACGGCGGCTGGGCTCATAGGGGAAACCTGTGTCACAATGGACCTGTTGCCAGGGTGACAGTGGAGATGGGGTAATGGCGGCCGGGCTCGCTGCGGGCCACGGGGTGCGGGCTTTGGGCGGGGGCAACCTGCATCGCAATGTACCTGTTGAGGGCATGAGGGTGGAGACAGGGTAACGGCAGCTAGGATCGCAGCAGGTCACGGGGTGCAGCGTGAGTGGAGGGACGGCCTGCATCACAATGAACGCGTTGTCGGCATGACGGCGGAGACGGGATAACATAAGCCGGGCCCTCAGCGGCCCTCGGGTTGCAGGGTTTCGGCGGGGAACGGCCTGCGTCACAATGAATCCGTTTTCAGGGTGACGACGGAGAGGGGCAACGGATCCCGGGCCCGCAGCAGGCCTGGGTTTGCAGGGTTTGGGCGGCGGCAGCCTGGGTCACAAGGAAGCCGTTGTCGGGGTGGCGGCAGAGAGGGGCAATGGACCCCGGGCCTGCAGCAGGCCTGGGTTTGCAAGGTTTGGTCGGGGGCGACCTGCATCACAAGGAAGCCGTTTTCAGGGTGACGGCGGAGATGGACAACGGACCCACGGCCTGCAGCAGCCGTGCGTTTGCTAAACTTGGGCGGGGGCGGCCTACGTCACAATGAACCCGTTGTCGGGGTGACGGCGGAGAGGGGAAAAAAACCCCGGGCCCGCAGCAGTCCTGCATTTGCAAGGTTTGGGCGGGGACGGCCTGCGTCACAATGAACCCGTTGTCGGGGTGACGGAGGAGAGGGGCAACAAACCCCAGGCCCGCAGCAGTCCTGGGCTTGCAAGGTTTGGGCGGGGGCGGCCTGCATCACAATGAACCCGTTGTCGGGGTGACGGAGGAGAGGGGCAACGGACCGTGGGCCTGCAGCGGAGGGCGGCAGTGGGTGAGGAGTCCGAAAGCCAGGAAGGGACAAGAAAAGGTTTGCAACTGTGTTGATAATGCCGCCTTGTTGTCTTGCAGCCCGCGTCATCGGCCGCGTCGATGCGCCCCATGCCTGCGTGTGTCCGTGTGATGCGCTCGTGTCGGCTCCCAGTCGACCCCATTCCCTGGAAAAGAGCAGCGAAGTAGCTCCTCGTCCTGAGGGCCGTTCTGCTAAGTCGGGAGGGTCCTGCACCCAATCAGGTACTGCGATCAGGTACTGCCCAAGGAAGCCGATGTCGGGGTGACGGAGGAGGGGGGCAACAAACCCCGGGCCCGCAGCAGGCCTGGGTTTGCAAGGTTTTGTCGGGGGGGACCTGCGTGACAATGAACCCGTTGTCGGGGTGACGGTGGAGAGGGGCAACGGACCCCGGGCCCATAGCAGGCCTGGGTTTTCAAGGTTTGGGCAGGGGACGGCCTGCGTCACAGGGAAGTCGTTGTCGGGGTGACGGCGGAGAGGGGAACAAAACCCCGGGCCCGCACCGGGCCTGGGTTTTCAAGGTTTGGTCAGGGGCGGCCTGCGTCACAATGAACCCGTTGTCGGGGTGACAGCGGAGAGGGGCAACGGTCCCCAGGCCCGCAGCAGGCCTGGGTTTTCAAGGTTTGGTCAGGGGCGGCCTGCGTCACAATGAACCCGTTGTCGGGGTGACGGCGGAGAGGGGCAACGGACCCAGGGCCCGCAGCAGGCGTCCGTTTGCAAGGTCTGGGCGGGGGCGACCTGTGTCACAATGAACCCGTTGTCGGGGTGACAGCGGAGAGGGGCAACGGTCCCCAGGCTCGCAGCGGGCCTGGGTTTGCAAGGTTTCGGCGGGGGACGGCCTGCGTCACAATGAACCCGTTGTCGGGGTGACGGCGGAGAGGGGCAACAAACCCCAGGACCGCAGCGGGCCTGGGTTTGAAAGGTTTGGGTGGGGGCGGCCTGCGTCACAATGAACCCGTTGTTGGGGTGACGGAGGAGAGGGGCAACGGACCGTGGGCCTGCAGCGGAGGGCGGCAGTGGGTGAGGAGTCCGAAAGCCAGGAAGGGACAAGAAAAGGTTTGCAACTGTGTTGATAACGCCACCTTGTTGTCTTGCAGCCCGTGTCATCAGCCGCGTCGATGCGCCCCATGCATGCGTGTGTCCGTGTGATGCGCTCGTGTCAGCTCCCAGTCGACCCCATTCCCTGGAAAGGAGCAGCGAAGTAGCTCCTCGTCCTCAGGGCCGTTCGGCTAAGTCGGGAGGGTCCTGCACCCAATCAGGTACTGCGATCAGGTACTGCCCAAGGAAGCCGATGTCGGGGTGACGGAGGAGGGGGGCAACAAACCCCAGGCCCGCAGCAGGCCTGGGTTTGCAAGGTTTTGTCGGGGGGGGGCCTGCGTCACAATGAACCCGTTGTCGGGGTGACGGTGGAGACGGGCAAAAGACCCCGGGCCCATAGCAGGCCTGGGTTTGCAAGGTTTGGGCGGGGGACGGCCTGCGTCACAATGAACCCGTTGTCGGGGTGACGGCGGAGAGGGGCAAGAGACCCCGGGCCCATAGCAGGCCTGAGTTTTCAAGGTTTTGGCGGGGGACGGCCTGCGTCACAGGGAAGTCGTTGTCGGGGTGACGGCGGAGAGGGGAACAAAACCCCGGGCCCGCAGCAGGCCTGGGTTTGCAAGGTTTGGTCAGGGGGCGGCCTGCGTCACAGGGAAGTCGTTGTCGGGGTGACGACGGAGAGGGGCAACGGACCCAGGGCCCGCAGCAGGCCTGGGTTTCCAAGGTTTCGGCGGGGGACGGCCTGCGTCACAATGAACCCGTTGTCGGGGTGAGGGCGGAGAGGGGCAACGGACCCAGGGCCCGCAGCAGGCCTGGGTTTTCAAGGTTTGGTCAGGGGCGGCCTGCGTCACAATGAACCCGTTGTCGGGGTGAGGGCGGAGAGGGGCAACGGACCCAGGGCCCGCAGCAGGCCTGGGTTTGCAAGGTTTTGTCGGGGGCGGCCTGCGTCACAATGAACCTGTTGTCGGGGTGACGGCGGAGAGGGGCAACGGACCCAGGGCCCGCAGCAGGCCTGGGTTTGCAAGGTTTGGGCGGGGGACGGCCTGCGTCACAAGGAAGCCGTTGTCGGGGTGGCGGCGGAGAGGGGAACAAAACCCCGGGCCCGCACCGGGCCTGGGTTTTCAAGGTTTGGTCAGGGGCGGCCTGCGTCACAATGAACCCGTTGTCGGGGTGACAGCGGAGAGGGGCAACGGTCCCCAGGCCCGCAGCAGGCCTGGGTTTTCAAGGTTTGGTCAGGGGCGGCCTGCGTCACAATGAACCCGTTGTCGGGGTGACGGCGGAGAGGGGCAACGGACCCAGGGCCCGCAGCAGTCCTGCATTTGCAAGGTTTGGGCGGGGACGGCCTGCGTCACAATGAACCCGTTGTCGGGGTGACGGAGGAGAGGGGCAACAAACCCCAGGCCCGCAGCAGTCCTGGGCTTGCAAGGTTTGGGCGGGGGCGGCCTGCATCACAATGAACCCGTTGTCGGGGTGACGGAGGAGAGGGGCAACGGACCGTGGGCCTGCAGCGGAGGGCGGCAGTGGGTGAGGAGTCCGAAAGCCAGGAAGGGACAAGAAAAGGTTTGCAACTGTGTTGATAATGCCGCCTTGTTGTCTTGCAGCCCGCGTCATCGGCCGCGTCGATGCGCCCCATGCCTGCGTGTGTCCGTGTGATGCGCTCGTGTCGGCTCCCAGTCGACCCCATTCCCTGGAAAAGAGCAGCGAAGTAGCTCCTCGTCCTGAGGGCCGTTCTGCTAAGTCGGGAGGGTCCTGCACCCAATCAGGTACTGCGATCAGGTACTGCCCAAGGAAGCCGATGTCGGGGTGACGGAGGAGGGGGGCAACAAACCCCGGGCCCGCAGCAGGCCTGGGTTTGCAAGGTTTTGTCGGGGGGGACCTGCGTGACAATGAACCCGTTGTCGGGGTGACGGTGGAGAGGGGCAACGGACCCCGGGCCCATAGCAGGCCTGGGTTTTCAAGGTTTGGGCAGGGGACGGCCTGCGTCACAGGGAAGTCGTTGTCGGGGTGACGGCGGAGAGGGGAACAAAACCCCGGGCCCGCACCGGGCCTGGGTTTTCAAGGTTTGGTCAGGGGCGGCCTGCGTCACAATGAACCCGTTGTCGGGGTGACAGCGGAGAGGGGCAACGGTCCCCAGGCCCGCAGCAGGCCTGGGTTTTCAAGGTTTGGTCAGGGGCGGCCTGCGTCACAATGAACCCGTTGTCGGGGTGACGGCGGAGAGGGGCAACGGACCCAGGGCCCGCAGCAGGCGTCCGTTTGCAAGGTCTGGGCGGGGGCGACCTGTGTCACAATGAACCCGTTGTCGGGGTGACAGCGGAGAGGGGCAACGGTCCCCAGGCTCGCAGCGGGCCTGGGTTTGCAAGGTTTCGGCGGGGGACGGCCTGCGTCACAATGAACCCGTTGTCGGGGTGACGGCGGAGAGGGGCAACAAACCCCAGGACCGCAGCGGGCCTGGGTTTGAAAGGTTTGGGTGGGGGCGGCCTGCGTCACAATGAACCCGTTGTTGGGGTGACGGAGGAGAGGGGCAACGGACCGTGGGCCTGCAGCGGAGGGCGGCAGTGGGTGAGGAGTCCGAAAGCCAGGAAGGGACAAGAAAAGGTTTGCAACTGTGTTGATAACGCCACCTTGTTGTCTTGCAGCCCGTGTCATCAGCCGCGTCGATGCGCCCCATGCATGCGTGTGTCCGTGTGATGCGCTCGTGTCAGCTCCCAGTCGACCCCATTCCCTGGAAAGGAGCAGCGAAGTAGCTCCTCGTCCTCAGGGCCGTTCGGCTAAGTCGGGAGGGTCCTGCACCCAATCAGGTACTGCGATCAGGTACTGCCCAAGGAAGCCGATGTCGGGGTGACGGAGGAGGGGGGCAACAAACCCCAGGCCCGCAGCAGGCCTGGGTTTGCAAGGTTTTGTCGGGGGGGGGCCTGCGTCACAATGAACCCGTTGTCGGGGTGACGGTGGAGACGGGCAAAAGACCCCGGGCCCATAGCAGGCCTGTGCGGGCCCTGGGTCCGTGCCCCTCTCCGCCCTCACCCCGACAACAGTGTCAGGGTGACGCAGGCCGGCCCCCGACAAAACCTTGCAAACCCAGGCCTGGTCGGTGCGGGGCCGCCTGGTCCGGGTTGCCCCTCTCCGCCCTCACCCCGACAACGGGTTCATTGGTCGCAGGCCGTCCCCCGCCGAAACCTTGGAAACCCAGGCCTGCTGCGGCCCTGGTCCGTTTGCCCCTCTCCGGGTCCGTCGTCGTTGTCGGGGTGACGACGGAGAGGGGCAACGGACCCAGGGCCCGCAGCAGGCCTGGGTTTCCAAGGTTTCGGCGGGGGACGGCCTGCGTCACAATGAACCCGTTGTCGGGGTGAGGGCGGAGAGGGGCAACGGACCCAGGGCCCGCAGCAGGCCTGGGTTTGCAAGGTTTTGTCGGGGGCGGCCTGCGTCACAATGAACCTGTTGTCGGGGTGAGGGCGGAGAGGGGCAACGGACCCAGGGCCCGCAGCAGGCCTGGGTTTGCAAGGTTTGGGCGGGGGACGGCCTGCGTCACAAGGAAGCCGTTGTCGGGGTGACGGCGGAGAGGGGAACAAAACCCCGGGCCCGCACCGGGCCTGGGTTTTCAAGGTTTGGTCAGGGGCGGCCTGCGTCACAATGAACCCGTTGTCGGGGTGACAGCGGAGAGGGGCAACGGTCCCCAGGCCCGCAGCAGGCCTGGGTTTTCAAGGTTTGGTCAGGGGCGGCCTGCGTCACAATGAACCCGTTGTCGGGGTGACGGCGGAGAGGGGCAACGGACCCAGGGCCCGCAGCAGGCGTCCGTTTGCAAGGTCTGGGCGGGGGCGACCTGTGTCACAATGAACCCGTTGTCGGGGTGACGGCGGAGAGGGGCAACAAACTCCAGGCCCGCAGAAGGCCTGGGCTTGCAAGTTTTGGGCGGGGGCGGCCTGCGTCACAATGAACCCATTGTCGGGGTGACGGAGGAGAGGGACAACGGACCGTGGGCCTGCAGCGGAGGGCGGCAGTGGGTGAGGAGTCCGAAAGCCAGGAAGGGACAAGAAAAGGTTTGCAACTGTGTTGATAATGCCGCCTTGTTGTCTTGCAGCCCGCGTCATCGGCCGCGTCGATGCGCCCCATGCCTGCGTGTGTCCGTGTGATGCGCTCGTGTCGGCTCCCAGTCGACCCCATTCCCTGGAAAGGAGCAGCGAAGTAGCTCCTCGTCCTCAGGGCCGTTCTGCTAAGTCGGGAGGGTCCTGCACCCAATCAGGTACTGCGATCAGGTACTGCCCAAGGAAGCCGATGTCGGGGTGACGGAGGAGGGGGGCAACAAACCCCGGGCCCGCAGCAGGCCTGGGTTTGCAAGGTTTTGTCGGGGGGGACCTGCGTGACAATGAACCCGTTGTCGGGGTGACGGTGGAGAGGGGCAACGGACCCCGGGCCCATAGCAGGCCTGGGTTTTCAAGGTTTGGGCAGGGGACGGCCTGCGTCACAGGGAAGTCGTTGTCGGGGTGACGGCGGAGAGGGGAACAAAACCCCGGGCCCGCACCGGGCCTGGGTTTTCAAGGTTTGGTCAGGGGCGGCCTGCGTCACAATGAACCCGTTGTCGGGGTGACGGCGGAGAGGGGCAACGGACCCAGGGCCCGCAGCAGGCGTCCGTTTGCAAGGTCTGGGCGGGGGCGACCTGTGTCACAATGAACCCGTTGTCGGGGTGACGGCGGAGAGGGGCAACGGTCCCCAGGCTCGCAGCGGGCCTGGGTTTGCAAGGTTTCGGCGGGGGACGGCCTGCGTCACAATGAACCCGTTGTCGGGGTGACGGCGGAGAGGGGCAACAAACCCCAGGACCGCAGCGGGCCTGGGTTTGAAAGGTTTGGGTGGGGGCGGCCTGCGTCACAATGAACCCGTTGTTGGGGTGACGGAGGAGAGGGGCAACGGACCGTGGGCCTGCAGCGGAGGGCGGCAGTGGGTGAGGAGTCCGAAAGCCAGGAAGGGACAAGAAAAGGTTTGCAACTGTGTTGATAACGCCACCTTGTTGTCTTGCAGCCCGTGTCATCAGCCGCGTCGATGCGCCCCATGCATGCGTGTGTCCGTGTGATGCGCTCGTGTCGGCTCCCAGTCGACCCCATTCCCTGGAAAGGAGCAGCGAAGTAGCTCCTCGTCCTCAGGGCCGTTCGGCTAAGTCGGGAGGGTCCTGCACCCAATCAGGTACTGCGATCAGGTACTGCCCAAGGAAGCCGATGTCGGGGTGACGGAGGAGGGGGGCAACAAACCCCAGGCCCGCAGCAGGCCTGGGTTTGCAAGGTTTTGTCGGGGGGGGGCCTGCGTCACAATGAACCCGTTGTCGGGGTGACGGTGGAGACGGGCAAAAGACCCCGGGCCCATAGCAGGCCTGGGTTTGCAAGGTTTGGGCGGGGGACGGCCTGCGTCACAATGAACCCGTTGTCGGGGTGACGGCGGAGAGGGGCAACGGACCCAGGGCCCGCAGCAGGCCTGAGTTTTCAAGGTTTTGGCGGGGGACGGCCTGCGTCACAGGGAAGTCGTTGTCGGGGTGACGGCGGAGAGGGGCAAGAGACCCCGGGCCCATAGCAGGCCTGAGTTTTCAAGGTTTTGGCGGGGGACGGCCTGCGTCACAGGGAAGTCGTTGTCGGGGTGACGGTGGAGAGGGGAACAAAACCCCGGGCCCGCAGCAGGCCTGGGTTTGCAAGGTTTGGTCAGGGGGCGGCCTGCGTCACAGGGAAGTCGTTGTCGGGGTGACGACAGAGAGGGGCAACGGACCCAGGGCCCGCAGCAGGCCTGGGTTTCCAAGGTTTCGGCGGGGGACGGCCTGCGTCACAATGAACCCGTTGTCGGGGTGACGGCGGAGAGGGGCAACGGACCCAGGGCCCGCAGCAGGCCTGGGTTTGCAAGGTTTGGGCGGGGGACGGCC
>NC_084786.1:2853875-2873875 GCF_028858725.1 Colius striatus
GAACACCGGACCCCGACCGTGACTCCCTTGTGACGGGGAGCACAGCAGAAGCCGGCCCGCCGGGGGCCCTCTCCGACGCGACCCGAAGTGCCTCATCGATCAGGTGGGGAAGGGAAAGACAGGAAAAGCAACGGCCCCCGCGGCCACGGTTCCTGGGACAACAACAGCCACAACGCGCACCTGACCGCCAGCACCCCCGGGGAGAGTGAAGACGGCAGACGCGGGGCTCTGCGTGCGAGCGAGAACAAAGGCAATGTCTGCAAGAGGTGCTCCAGCAGCCTGAACACCGGCACCAGCCGGCCCGCCGCGGAGACTCTCCGACATGCCCAGAGAACGCCTCAGAGGGCGCTGCCTGTAGGTCTGGATCAGTAGGAAGGGGGGAGCGGGAGGCGCCGCCATCCACCCGCCCCCAAGACAACGGTTCCCTTTAAGCGAGGGTCGACAAGGCCAGAGGAGAAGCCGCGGCAAGGCTTGACTCCTGCCATCGAGGGTCTTTTTAAGCGTTCGAGAGCACCGGCAACCACCGGGCTTTTACCTGGCCCCACGGGGAACCACTTACCCCGGAGGAAGGAAACGGAAAAAAATAGACCGACACAAAAAACCCGTATCTCACGCGAGGTGCAAGCCTCTGGAGAGTCTCGACACCCTCCAGGTCCCCTGCGCGTTGAGCTGCCAGCCCACTGGGACCACTCAAAAAACGCTTTCGGGATTCCCCCTCTAAAAAAAGCACGGGGGGGGCTCCAAGCTTAAGGCCGGAGGGAAAAAAAAAAAAGAAAAAGGACGAGGTGCCGCTCCCTCGACCGTGACGGTGCAGACCTCCTTTTTCACACCAAGCCCTCCAACATCAACCAGGGAGACCAGAGCAAGCCAGACACCACGGGCCGCCCACGCATGGCCAAACCCCCGGGAAGAAGGCAAGGTGGCACCGCTGACACCTCGCCCGTTGGTCATCGGGCTCTCGGCATGGGAGGCCAGAGAAAGCCGAAGCAGGCTCAAGACTCTACGGCCGCCTGCACGACTCAAGCTCACCGCCAATGACAGCGGGCAGCTGCACCGGCTCTGCCCCCCGACGTGCAGGGGGGGACAGGGCTCCAGCTTAAGGCCGGAAAGAAAAACGCGTTCTAGGGGGGGAGAGCCAGCAAAAGCCACGGGAGCAGGCTCGAGACTCTCAACCCCCGGAGTTCATCTGCATTGGACTGGCCAACCGCCGGGAGCGGCAGCCCCTGTGTGTGTTACTCTTGCCCGCTTCGCAGGCGTCCCCAGCTTAAGGCCGGGGGTGGGGGTGAAAAGAAGGATGAGGCGACGCCACCTCACCGCCAAACATTCCATTCCCTCTTGGATCAGACCCTCAAAGGAGCTGGCGGCAGCCACGGGAGGCTGGACACCATCGGGGGGGGCAAATTCTCGTCCTGGTTCACCTTTTTGCCCAAAATCAGCGGGGTCATCCCAAGGGACCCAACGGAGGAGAAGGGAGAGAGAAAAGCCACTGGGGCAGGCTAGTCTCCCCCCCACAGCGTTCGAGTGCCTGGCGACCGCCACCAAGCATCAAGCTCTGCCCGGGGTGAACTCGGCTTCAAGCCAAACCCTCAACACCGGTGCCAGGCATGCAACGGACAGCGGTTGCGACCGTTCTCCAACTTTCCCCGGGTCTCTCGACTGTGCTGGGGTGGGGGTTTGGCATACCAGCGCGAGAGAGCAACCGTGCCGAGCAAGCAGGCAATTTGAGCCACCACCGGGACAAGAGCCACCTCAACGGCCGACCAGCGCCCCACTTAACACCGGCCGCGCCGCGGGCATTGCAGCCGCTCACGAGCTGAGCTGCAAGCGCGAGTCACCGCTCGCCCCTATAGTATGTAAAACTAAGTCCACGCCCGGTTTCGCTTTCAAGAGAGCGACTATGGACTTTACCGGGGTGGCGCTGTACTGCTGCCGCTTTCTACGATGACGCAACTGGAGGCAGCGCGAAACAGCGACCCCTTCGAAAACACCAAGGCAGCCGCAGGGAGCACAGGTCTACCCCGAAGGTCCGTAAGGCTCGTCATGCCGGTGCCGGGTAGACCGCGAAACGATGCAGAGCAGGGTGGACCTGGCGGAGCAAATAAATAGACCCGGCGGCATCTCGGAGCCGGGAAGGCACGGCGGCTCCGCCAGAGCGAGGAGGAAACCGGGTGGCGCTGCGGAGCAGGGTAGACCTGGCAAACAACGCGGGAGACCGGGTGGCGCTGCGGAGACGGGTAGACCTGACCAACAGCGACGGAGACCGCAAGACCGGGTGGCGCTGCGGAGACGGGTAGACCTGGCTACACCGCAGGAGCGGGAACGGGTGACCGGGTGGCGCTACGGAACCCGGTAGACCTGGCTAACACCGCCGGAGCCCAGGAGGCCGGGTGGCGCTGCAGAGCCGGGTAGGCCTGGCGACACCGCCGGAGCCGTAAAGGGAGAACGGGTGGTAGCGCTCCGGAGAAGGGGAGGCCTGGTGGTACCGCCGAACCGGAAAAGAGAAAATGGGTGGTGCTGCGCATACGGGAAGAGCTGGCCAACACCGCCAGAGCTCGGGAGACGGTGGCGCTGCGGAGCCGGGTAGGCCTGGCGGCACCGCCGGAGCCGGGGAGACCAGGTGGTTCTGCGGAGCGGGGTAGACCGGGCCAACACCGCCAGAGCCGGAGAGGCCGGGTGGAGCTGCAGAGCCGAGTGGGCCTGGCGGCACCGCCGGAGCGGGGAAGGAGGACCGGGTGGTTCTGCGGAGCCGGGTAGACCGGGCTAACACCACCGGAGCCCGGGAGGCCGGGTGGCGCTGCGGAGCCGGGAAGGCCTGGCGGCACCGCCGGAGCCGTGAAGGGAGACCAGGTGGTTCTGCGGAGCGGGGTAGACCGGGCCAACACCGCCAGAGCCGGAGAGGCCGGGTGGCGCTGCGGAGCCGGGTAGGCCTGGCGGCACCGCCGGAGCGGGGAATGGGGACCGGGAGGTTCTGCGGAGCCGGGTAGACCGGGCCAACACCGCCAGAGCCGGAGAGGCCGGGTGGCGCTGCGGAGCCGGGTAGTCCTGGCGGCACCGCCGGAGCGGGGAATGGGGACCGGGAGGTTCTGCGGAGCAGGGTAGACCGGGCAAACACCGCCGGAGCCGGAGGGGCAGGGTGGCGCTGCGGAGCCGGGAAGGCCTGGCGGCACCGCCGGAGCAGGGAAGGGGGACGGGGTGGTTCTGCGGAGCCGGGTAGACCGGGCTAACACCGCCGGAGCCCGGGAGGCCGGGTGGCGCTGCGGAGCCGGGTACGCCCGGCGGCACCGCCAGAGCGGGGAAGGGGGACCGGGTGGTTCATCGGAGCCGGGTAGACCGTGCAAACACCGCCAGAGCCGGAGAGGCCGGGTGGCGCCGCGGAGCCGGGTACGCCCGGCGGCACCGCCGGAGCCGTAAAGGGAGACCAGGTGGTTCTGCGGAGCGGGGTAGACCGGGCAAACACCGCGAGAGCCGGAGAGGCCGGGTGGCGCTGCGGAGCCGGGTAGGCATGGCGGCACCGCCAGAGCGGGGAATGGGGACCGGGAGGTTCTGCGGAGCCGGGTAGACCGGGCCAACACCGCCAGAGCCGGAGAGGCCGGGTGGCGCTGCGGAGCCGGGTAGTCCTGGCGGCACCGCCGGAGCGGGGAATGGGGACCGGGAGGTTCTGCGGAGCAGGGTAGACCGGGCAAACACCGCCGGAGCCGGAGGGGCAGGGTGGCGCTGCGGAGCCGGGAAGGCCTGGCGGCACCGCCGGAGCGGGGAAGGGGGACCGGGTGGTTCATCGGAGCCGGGTAGACCGTGCAAACACCGCCAGAGCCGGAGAGGCCGGGTGGCGCCGCGGAGCCGGGTAGGCCTGGCAAACACCGCCGGAGCGGGGAAAGGGAGATCGGGTGGTTCTGCGGAGCCGGGTAGACCGGGCAAACACCGCCGGAGCCCGGGAGACCGGGTGGCGCTGCGGAGCACGGTAGGCCTGGCGAACACCGCCAGAGCCCGGGAGGCCGGGTGGCGTTGCGGAGCCAGGTAGACCTGGCTACAATGCCGGAGCCCGGGAGACCGGGTGGCGCTGCGGAGCCGGGTAGACCTGGCGACACTTTCGCAGCCGTGGACACCTGGTGGCACCCGCTGTAGCTGGTTGTGCGTAAAACCAACCTTTCCACGCACCTTTTCACCCCGTACCCCAACTTTTTCGAGAGTTAGGAGTCTCTGCTTCCGGATGGGGTGCCCCACTGCCAAGTCCGCGCCTCGAGGGTTTATTTTTCCTTTTCTTTTCTTCCTCCTCCTCCCCCTACTCCTTCTCCTCCCCCCCCCCCCAAACTTTTTACCGTTGTTTTTTTTGGAATTTTATTTTCCGGCTTGAATTTATTTCTTCATTTCCCGGGAATAAAATACGTTGACCAGCTGTAAATGTGTCTGCAGGTGCCAACTCAGACATACATGCTTCCCCCCCCAAACAGACATACACACAGATAAGCGCGCGAGCACCACCCCCCCCGCCCACCCCCCCCCCCCTTCCTCTCTCTCCCGCCCTGAGGAGGTCAGGTGCTTCTCCTCTCCAAGCAGTCTGTCTGGCGCCCCCGAGGAGGGGGGGCGGGGGAAGGCGCAGAGAGGTAGCTGGATCCTCCTTCAGGGAGGAGTGGGCGGCATTTCCCGCCTAGCCAAGGGTCACGGGCTCATTTTGTGGCGCCAGCAGCGGCAGGGGAAAGGAGGGGGGTGGTCTGGCACAAGGGAAGGCAACAGGGCGGTCGGCGAGCCGGAGTCTGGTGGAAAGGTAGGCTGAAGAAGAGATGGTTTCCCTTTTGACAAAGATTTCTGTTTAGGTCAGTTGAGAGAGTTTTGGGGGTTTTGGGCTTTTATCCCTTCCCCCCCACACACACCCCCACCCCCACCCCCGGCTCAGCGTTCGTTTGTTTTTCAACTCGTGGCAGCAGGTGGAGTACAAGGGGGGGCGGGCGGCAGGCAGGACTGCAGCAGGGCGAGTGACTGACTGAGAAAGAAACGCGGGAGTCGGGGCAGGAGCACGGGCTTGTGCCCCGGGAGCCCGGGGTCGAGACTGCACGGCGCCGGGACTCCCTTCTGCCGCGCGGCTGGGAAACAGGAAGAGACGCCGCTGGGTCCTAAAGTCTCCCCGCGGCGGTGGCAAAGCCGGCAACGGTGGGCAGGGACAGGAGTGAGGAGACAGAGACGCCGCTGGGTCCTAAAGTCTCCCCGCGGCGGTGGCAAAGCCGGCAACGGTGGGCAGGGACAGGAGTGAGGAGACAGAGACGGCGCTGGGTCCTAAAGTCTCCCCGCTTCAACTTCCCGTAGGGGCGGCTGGGCAAGGAAGCAAGCCACACGGTCCAGGAATCGGGGGGGGGGGGGTGGGGGGGTGTGTGTGTTCCTGTGTCACAGTGAACCGTGTGCGAGGCCGACGAGGAGGGGTGGGGCAGAGAAGGGAGGCTGGCGGGCGGGGGGGGGGGTTGAGGCACGGGGTGGGGGGGCGGTGGGGTTTGGGGAGGGGGTGGGCGCGGCGGAGACAGGGAAGGGCAGCCAGGCTCCAATAGGCAGCATGTGTCACAATGAACCTTTTATCGGGGTGACGGTGGAGAGGGATTAATGGCGGCCGGGTTTGCAGCAAGCCACAGGGTGCAGGGCTGGGGCGGGGAGGGGAATAGCCTATATCACAGTGAATAGTATGTGGGGTTGTCGGGGGGATGGGGGGAGGTGCGGTGGAGACAAAGAACGGCGGCTGGGCTCATAGGGGAAACCTGTGTCACAATGGACCTGTTGCCAGGGTGACAGTGGAGATGGGGTAATGGCGGCCGGGCTCGCTGCGGGCCACGGGGTGCGGGCTTTGGGCGGGGGCAACCTGCATCGCAATGTACCTGTTGAGGGCATGAGGGTGGAGACAGGGTAACGGCAGCTAGGATCGCAGCAGGTCACGGGGTGCAGCGTGAGTGGAGGGACGGCCTGCATCACAATGAACGCGTTGTCGGCATGACGGCGGAGACGGGATAACATAAGCCGGGCCCTCAGCGGCCCTCGGGTTGCAGGGTTTCGGCGGGGAACGGCCTGCGTCACAATGAATCCGTTTTCAGGGTGACGACGGAGAGGGGCAACGGATCCCGGGCCCGCAGCAGGCCTGGGTTTGCAGGGTTTGGGCGGCGGCAGCCTGGGTCACAAGGAAGCCGTTGTCGGGGTGGCGGCAGAGAGGGGCAATGGACCCCGGGCCTGCAGCAGGCCTGGGTTTGCAAGGTTTGGTCGGGGGCGACCTGCATCACAAGGAAGCCGTTTTCAGGGTGACGGCGGAGATGGACAACGGACCCACGGCCTGCAGCAGCCGTGCGTTTGCTAAACTTGGGCGGGGGCGGCCTACGTCACAATGAACCCGTTGTCGGGGTGACGGCGGAGAGGGGAAAAAAACCCCGGGCCCGCAGCAGTCCTGCATTTGCAAGGTTTGGGCGGGGACGGCCTGCGTCACAATGAACCCGTTGTCGGGGTGACGGAGGAGAGGGGCAACAAACCCCAGGCCCGCAGCAGTCCTGGGCTTGCAAGGTTTGGGCGGGGGCGGCCTGCATCACAATGAACCCGTTGTCGGGGTGACGGAGGAGAGGGGCAACGGACCGTGGGCCTGCAGCGGAGGGCGGCAGTGGGTGAGGAGTCCGAAAGCCAGGAAGGGACAAGAAAAGGTTTGCAACTGTGTTGATAATGCCGCCTTGTTGTCTTGCAGCCCGCGTCATCGGCCGCGTCGATGCGCCCCATGCCTGCGTGTGTCCGTGTGATGCGCTCGTGTCGGCTCCCAGTCGACCCCATTCCCTGGAAAAGAGCAGCGAAGTAGCTCCTCGTCCTGAGGGCCGTTCTGCTAAGTCGGGAGGGTCCTGCACCCAATCAGGTACTGCGATCAGGTACTGCCCAAGGAAGCCGATGTCGGGGTGACGGAGGAGGGGGGCAACAAACCCCGGGCCCGCAGCAGGCCTGGGTTTGCAAGGTTTTGTCGGGGGGGACCTGCGTGACAATGAACCCGTTGTCGGGGTGACGGTGGAGAGGGGCAACGGACCCCGGGCCCATAGCAGGCCTGGGTTTTCAAGGTTTGGGCAGGGGACGGCCTGCGTCACAGGGAAGTCGTTGTCGGGGTGACGGCGGAGAGGGGAACAAAACCCCGGGCCCGCACCGGGCCTGGGTTTTCAAGGTTTGGTCAGGGGCGGCCTGCGTCACAATGAACCCGTTGTCGGGGTGACAGCGGAGAGGGGCAACGGTCCCCAGGCCCGCAGCAGGCCTGGGTTTTCAAGGTTTGGTCAGGGGCGGCCTGCGTCACAATGAACCCGTTGTCGGGGTGACGGCGGAGAGGGGCAACGGACCCAGGGCCCGCAGCAGGCGTCCGTTTGCAAGGTCTGGGCGGGGGCGACCTGTGTCACAATGAACCCGTTGTCGGGGTGACAGCGGAGAGGGGCAACGGTCCCCAGGCTCGCAGCGGGCCTGGGTTTGCAAGGTTTCGGCGGGGGACGGCCTGCGTCACAATGAACCCGTTGTCGGGGTGACGGCGGAGAGGGGCAACAAACCCCAGGACCGCAGCGGGCCTGGGTTTGAAAGGTTTGGGTGGGGGCGGCCTGCGTCACAATGAACCCGTTGTTGGGGTGACGGAGGAGAGGGGCAACGGACCGTGGGCCTGCAGCGGAGGGCGGCAGTGGGTGAGGAGTCCGAAAGCCAGGAAGGGACAAGAAAAGGTTTGCAACTGTGTTGATAACGCCACCTTGTTGTCTTGCAGCCCGTGTCATCAGCCGCGTCGATGCGCCCCATGCATGCGTGTGTCCGTGTGATGCGCTCGTGTCAGCTCCCAGTCGACCCCATTCCCTGGAAAGGAGCAGCGAAGTAGCTCCTCGTCCTCAGGGCCGTTCGGCTAAGTCGGGAGGGTCCTGCACCCAATCAGGTACTGCGATCAGGTACTGCCCAAGGAAGCCGATGTCGGGGTGACGGAGGAGGGGGGCAACAAACCCCAGGCCCGCAGCAGGCCTGGGTTTGCAAGGTTTTGTCGGGGGGGGGCCTGCGTCACAATGAACCCGTTGTCGGGGTGACGGTGGAGACGGGCAAAAGACCCCGGGCCCATAGCAGGCCTGGGTTTGCAAGGTTTGGGCGGGGGACGGCCTGCGTCACAATGAACCCGTTGTCGGGGTGACGGCGGAGAGGGGCAAGAGACCCCGGGCCCATAGCAGGCCTGAGTTTTCAAGGTTTTGGCGGGGGACGGCCTGCGTCACAGGGAAGTCGTTGTCGGGGTGACGGCGGAGAGGGGAACAAAACCCCGGGCCCGCAGCAGGCCTGGGTTTGCAAGGTTTGGTCAGGGGGCGGCCTGCGTCACAGGGAAGTCGTTGTCGGGGTGACGACGGAGAGGGGCAACGGACCCAGGGCCCGCAGCAGGCCTGGGTTTCCAAGGTTTCGGCGGGGGACGGCCTGCGTCACAATGAACCCGTTGTCGGGGTGAGGGCGGAGAGGGGCAACGGACCCAGGGCCCGCAGCAGGCCTGGGTTTTCAAGGTTTGGTCAGGGGCGGCCTGCGTCACAATGAACCCGTTGTCGGGGTGAGGGCGGAGAGGGGCAACGGACCCAGGGCCCGCAGCAGGCCTGGGTTTGCAAGGTTTTGTCGGGGGCGGCCTGCGTCACAATGAACCTGTTGTCGGGGTGACGGCGGAGAGGGGCAACGGACCCAGGGCCCGCAGCAGGCCTGGGTTTGCAAGGTTTGGGCGGGGGACGGCCTGCGTCACAAGGAAGCCGTTGTCGGGGTGGCGGCGGAGAGGGGAACAAAACCCCGGGCCCGCACCGGGCCTGGGTTTTCAAGGTTTGGTCAGGGGCGGCCTGCGTCACAATGAACCCGTTGTCGGGGTGACAGCGGAGAGGGGCAACGGTCCCCAGGCCCGCAGCAGGCCTGGGTTTTCAAGGTTTGGTCAGGGGCGGCCTGCGTCACAATGAACCCGTTGTCGGGGTGACGGCGGAGAGGGGCAACGGACCCAGGGCCCGCAGCAGTCCTGCATTTGCAAGGTTTGGGCGGGGACGGCCTGCGTCACAATGAACCCGTTGTCGGGGTGACGGAGGAGAGGGGCAACAAACCCCAGGCCCGCAGCAGTCCTGGGCTTGCAAGGTTTGGGCGGGGGCGGCCTGCATCACAATGAACCCGTTGTCGGGGTGACGGAGGAGAGGGGCAACGGACCGTGGGCCTGCAGCGGAGGGCGGCAGTGGGTGAGGAGTCCGAAAGCCAGGAAGGGACAAGAAAAGGTTTGCAACTGTGTTGATAATGCCGCCTTGTTGTCTTGCAGCCCGCGTCATCGGCCGCGTCGATGCGCCCCATGCCTGCGTGTGTCCGTGTGATGCGCTCGTGTCGGCTCCCAGTCGACCCCATTCCCTGGAAAAGAGCAGCGAAGTAGCTCCTCGTCCTGAGGGCCGTTCTGCTAAGTCGGGAGGGTCCTGCACCCAATCAGGTACTGCGATCAGGTACTGCCCAAGGAAGCCGATGTCGGGGTGACGGAGGAGGGGGGCAACAAACCCCGGGCCCGCAGCAGGCCTGGGTTTGCAAGGTTTTGTCGGGGGGGACCTGCGTGACAATGAACCCGTTGTCGGGGTGACGGTGGAGAGGGGCAACGGACCCCGGGCCCATAGCAGGCCTGGGTTTTCAAGGTTTGGGCAGGGGACGGCCTGCGTCACAGGGAAGTCGTTGTCGGGGTGACGGCGGAGAGGGGAACAAAACCCCGGGCCCGCACCGGGCCTGGGTTTTCAAGGTTTGGTCAGGGGCGGCCTGCGTCACAATGAACCCGTTGTCGGGGTGACAGCGGAGAGGGGCAACGGTCCCCAGGCCCGCAGCAGGCCTGGGTTTTCAAGGTTTGGTCAGGGGCGGCCTGCGTCACAATGAACCCGTTGTCGGGGTGACGGCGGAGAGGGGCAACGGACCCAGGGCCCGCAGCAGGCGTCCGTTTGCAAGGTCTGGGCGGGGGCGACCTGTGTCACAATGAACCCGTTGTCGGGGTGACAGCGGAGAGGGGCAACGGTCCCCAGGCTCGCAGCGGGCCTGGGTTTGCAAGGTTTCGGCGGGGGACGGCCTGCGTCACAATGAACCCGTTGTCGGGGTGACGGCGGAGAGGGGCAACAAACCCCAGGACCGCAGCGGGCCTGGGTTTGAAAGGTTTGGGTGGGGGCGGCCTGCGTCACAATGAACCCGTTGTTGGGGTGACGGAGGAGAGGGGCAACGGACCGTGGGCCTGCAGCGGAGGGCGGCAGTGGGTGAGGAGTCCGAAAGCCAGGAAGGGACAAGAAAAGGTTTGCAACTGTGTTGATAACGCCACCTTGTTGTCTTGCAGCCCGTGTCATCAGCCGCGTCGATGCGCCCCATGCATGCGTGTGTCCGTGTGATGCGCTCGTGTCAGCTCCCAGTCGACCCCATTCCCTGGAAAGGAGCAGCGAAGTAGCTCCTCGTCCTCAGGGCCGTTCGGCTAAGTCGGGAGGGTCCTGCACCCAATCAGGTACTGCGATCAGGTACTGCCCAAGGAAGCCGATGTCGGGGTGACGGAGGAGGGGGGCAACAAACCCCAGGCCCGCAGCAGGCCTGGGTTTGCAAGGTTTTGTCGGGGGGGGGCCTGCGTCACAATGAACCCGTTGTCGGGGTGACGGTGGAGACGGGCAAAAGACCCCGGGCCCATAGCAGGCCTGGGTTTGCAAGGTTTGGGCGGGGGACGGCCTGCGTCACAATGAACCCGTTGTCGGGGTGACGGCGGAGAGGGGCAAGAGACCCCGGGCCCATAGCAGGCCTGAGTTTTCAAGGTTTTGGCGGGGGACGGCCTGCGTCACAGGGAAGTCGTTGTCGGGGTGACGGCGGAGAGGGGAACAAAACCCCGGGCCCGCAGCAGGCCTGGGTTTGCAAGGTTTGGTCAGGGGGCGGCCTGCGTCACAGGGAAGTCGTTGTCGGGGTGACGACGGAGAGGGGCAACGGACCCAGGGCCCGCAGCAGGCCTGGGTTTCCAAGGTTTCGGCGGGGGACGGCCTGCGTCACAATGAACCCGTTGTCGGGGTGAGGGCGGAGAGGGGCAACGGACCCAGGGCCCGCAGCAGGCCTGGGTTTTCAAGGTTTGGTCAGGGGCGGCCTGCGTCACAATGAACCCGTTGTCGGGGTGAGGGCGGAGAGGGGCAACGGACCCAGGGCCCGCAGCAGGCCTGGGTTTGCAAGGTTTTGTCGGGGGCGGCCTGCGTCACAATGAACCTGTTGTCGGGGTGACGGCGGAGAGGGGCAACGGACCCAGGGCCCGCAGCAGGCCTGGGTTTGCAAGGTTTGGGCGGGGGACGGCCTGCGTCACAAGGAAGCCGTTGTCGGGGTGGCGGCGGAGAGGGGAACAAAACCCCGGGCCCGCACCGGGCCTGGGTTTTCAAGGTTTGGTCAGGGGCGGCCTGCGTCACAATGAACCCGTTGTCGGGGTGACAGCGGAGAGGGGCAACGGTCCCCAGGCCCGCAGCAGGCCTGGGTTTTCAAGGTTTGGTCAGGGGCGGCCTGCGTCACAATGAACCCGTTGTCGGGGTGACGGCGGAGAGGGGCAACGGACCCAGGGCCCGCAGCAGTCCTGCATTTGCAAGGTTTGGGCGGGGACGGCCTGCGTCACAATGAACCCGTTGTCGGGGTGACGGAGGAGAGGGGCAACAAACCCCAGGCCCGCAGCAGTCCTGGGCTTGCAAGGTTTGGGCGGGGGCGGCCTGCATCACAATGAACCCGTTGTCGGGGTGACGGAGGAGAGGGGCAACGGACCGTGGGCCTGCAGCGGAGGGCGGCAGTGGGTGAGGAGTCCGAAAGCCAGGAAGGGACAAGAAAAGGTTTGCAACTGTGTTGATAATGCCGCCTTGTTGTCTTGCAGCCCGCGTCATCGGCCGCGTCGATGCGCCCCATGCCTGCGTGTGTCCGTGTGATGCGCTCGTGTCGGCTCCCAGTCGACCCCATTCCCTGGAAAAGAGCAGCGAAGTAGCTCCTCGTCCTGAGGGCCGTTCTGCTAAGTCGGGAGGGTCCTGCACCCAATCAGGTACTGCGATCAGGTACTGCCCAAGGAAGCCGATGTCGGGGTGACGGAGGAGGGGGGCAACAAACCCCGGGCCCGCAGCAGGCCTGGGTTTGCAAGGTTTTGTCGGGGGGGACCTGCGTGACAATGAACCCGTTGTCGGGGTGACGGTGGAGAGGGGCAACGGACCCCGGGCCCATAGCAGGCCTGGGTTTTCAAGGTTTGGGCAGGGGACGGCCTGCGTCACAGGGAAGTCGTTGTCGGGGTGACGGCGGAGAGGGGAACAAAACCCCGGGCCCGCACCGGGCCTGGGTTTTCAAGGTTTGGTCAGGGGCGGCCTGCGTCACAATGAACCCGTTGTCGGGGTGACAGCGGAGAGGGGCAACGGTCCCCAGGCCCGCAGCAGGCCTGGGTTTTCAAGGTTTGGTCAGGGGCGGCCTGCGTCACAATGAACCCGTTGTCGGGGTGACGGCGGAGAGGGGCAACGGACCCAGGGCCCGCAGCAGGCGTCCGTTTGCAAGGTCTGGGCGGGGGCGACCTGTGTCACAATGAACCCGTTGTCGGGGTGACAGCGGAGAGGGGCAACGGTCCCCAGGCTCGCAGCGGGCCTGGGTTTGCAAGGTTTCGGCGGGGGACGGCCTGCGTCACAATGAACCCGTTGTCGGGGTGACGGCGGAGAGGGGCAACAAACCCCAGGACCGCAGCGGGCCTGGGTTTGAAAGGTTTGGGTGGGGGCGGCCTGCGTCACAATGAACCCGTTGTTGGGGTGACGGAGGAGAGGGGCAACGGACCGTGGGCCTGCAGCGGAGGGCGGCAGTGGGTGAGGAGTCCGAAAGCCAGGAAGGGACAAGAAAAGGTTTGCAACTGTGTTGATAACGCCACCTTGTTGTCTTGCAGCCCGTGTCATCAGCCGCGTCGATGCGCCCCATGCATGCGTGTGTCCGTGTGATGCGCTCGTGTCAGCTCCCAGTCGACCCCATTCCCTGGAAAGGAGCAGCGAAGTAGCTCCTCGTCCTCAGGGCCGTTCGGCTAAGTCGGGAGGGTCCTGCACCCAATCAGGTACTGCGATCAGGTACTGCCCAAGGAAGCCGATGTCGGGGTGACGGAGGAGGGGGGCAACAAACCCCAGGCCCGCAGCAGGCCTGGGTTTGCAAGGTTTTGTCGGGGGGGGGCCTGCGTCACAATGAACCCGTTGTCGGGGTGACGGTGGAGACGGGCAAAAGACCCCGGGCCCATAGCAGGCCTGGGTTTGCAAGGTTTGGGCGGGGGACGGCCTGCGTCACAATGAACCCGTTGTCGGGGTGACGGCGGAGAGGGGCAAGAGACCCCGGGCCCATAGCAGGCCTGAGTTTTCAAGGTTTTGGCGGGGGACGGCCTGCGTCACAGGGAAGTCGTTGTCGGGGTGACGGCGGAGAGGGGAACAAAACCCCGGGCCCGCAGCAGGCCTGGGTTTGCAAGGTTTGGTCAGGGGGCGGCCTGCGTCACAGGGAAGTCGTTGTCGGGGTGACGACGGAGAGGGGCAACGGACCCAGGGCCCGCAGCAGGCCTGGGTTTCCAAGGTTTCGGCGGGGGACGGCCTGCGTCACAATGAACCCGTTGTCGGGGTGAGGGCGGAGAGGGGCAACGGACCCAGGGCCCGCAGCAGGCCTGGGTTTTCAAGGTTTGGTCAGGGGCGGCCTGCGTCACAATGAACCCGTTGTCGGGGTGAGGGCGGAGAGGGGCAACGGACCCAGGGCCCGCAGCAGGCCTGGGTTTGCAAGGTTTTGTCGGGGGCGGCCTGCGTCACAATGAACCTGTTGTCGGGGTGACGGCGGAGAGGGGCAACGGACCCAGGGCCCGCAGCAGGCCTGGGTTTGCAAGGTTTGGGCGGGGGACGGCCTGCGTCACAAGGAAGCCGTTGTCGGGGGTGGCGGCGGAGAGGGGAACAAAACCCCGGGCCCGCACCGGGCCTGGGTTTTCAAGGTTTGGTCAGGGGCGGCCTGCGTCACAATGAACCCGTTGTCGGGGTGACAGCGGAGAGGGGCAACGGTCCCCAGGCCCGCAGCAGGCCTGGGTTTTCAAGGTTTGGTCAGGGGCGGCCTGCGTCACAATGAACCCGTTGTCGGGGTGACGGCGGAGAGGGGCAACGGACCCAGGGCCCGCAGCAGTCCTGCATTTGCAAGGTTTGGGCGGGGACGGCCTGCGTCACAATGAACCCGTTGTCGGGGTGACGGAGGAGAGGGGCAACAAACCCCAGGCCCGCAGCAGTCCTGGGCTTGCAAGGTTTGGGCGGGGGCGGCCTGCATCACAATGAACCCGTTGTCGGGGTGACGGAGGAGAGGGGCAACGGACCGTGGGCCTGCAGCGGAGGGCGGCAGTGGGTGAGGAGTCCGAAAGCCAGGAAGGGACAAGAAAAGGTTTGCAACTGTGTTGATAATGCCGCCTTGTTGTCTTGCAGCCCGCGTCATCGGCCGCGTCGATGCGCCCCATGCCTGCGTGTGTCCGTGTGATGCGCTCGTGTCGGCTCCCAGTCGACCCCATTCCCTGGAAAAGAGCAGCGAAGTAGCTCCTCGTCCTGAGGGCCGTTCTGCTAAGTCGGGAGGGTCCTGCACCCAATCAGGTACTGCGATCAGGTACTGCCCAAGGAAGCCGATGTCGGGGTGACGGAGGAGGGGGGCAACAAACCCCGGGCCCGCAGCAGGCCTGGGTTTGCAAGGTTTTGTCGGGGGGGACCTGCGTGACAATGAACCCGTTGTCGGGGTGACGGTGGAGAGGGGCAACGGACCCCGGGCCCATAGCAGGCCTGGGTTTTCAAGGTTTGGGCAGGGGACGGCCTGCGTCACAGGGAAGTCGTTGTCGGGGTGACGGCGGAGAGGGGAACAAAACCCCGGGCCCGCACCGGGCCTGGGTTTTCAAGGTTTGGTCAGGGGCGGCCTGCGTCACAATGAACCCGTTGTCGGGGTGACAGCGGAGAGGGGCAACGGTCCCCAGGCCCGCAGCAGGCCTGGGTTTTCAAGGTTTGGTCAGGGGCGGCCTGCGTCACAATGAACCCGTTGTCGGGGTGACGGCGGAGAGGGGCAACGGACCCAGGGCCCGCAGCAGGCGTCCGTTTGCAAGGTCTGGGCGGGGGCGACCTGTGTCACAATGAACCCGTTGTCGGGGTGACAGCGGAGAGGGGCAACGGTCCCCAGGCTCGCAGCGGGCCTGGGTTTGCAAGGTTTCGGCGGGGGACGGCCTGCGTCACAATGAACCCGTTGTCGGGGTGACGGCGGAGAGGGGCAACAAACCCCAGGACCGCAGCGGGCCTGGGTTTGAAAGGTTTGGGTGGGGGCGGCCTGCGTCACAATGAACCCGTTGTTGGGGTGACGGAGGAGAGGGGCAACGGACCGTGGGCCTGCAGCGGAGGGCGGCAGTGGGTGAGGAGTCCGAAAGCCAGGAAGGGACAAGAAAAGGTTTGCAACTGTGTTGATAACGCCACCTTGTTGTCTTGCAGCCCGTGTCATCAGCCGCGTCGATGCGCCCCATGCATGCGTGTGTCCGTGTGATGCGCTCGTGTCAGCTCCCAGTCGACCCCATTCCCTGGAAAGGAGCAGCGAAGTAGCTCCTCGTCCTCAGGGCCGTTCGGCTAAGTCGGGAGGGTCCTGCACCCAATCAGGTACTGCGATCAGGTACTGCCCAAGGAAGCCGATGTCGGGGTGACGGAGGAGGGGGGCAACAAACCCCAGGCCCGCAGCAGGCCTGGGTTTGCAAGGTTTTGTCGGGGGGGGGCCTGCGTCACAATGAACCCGTTGTCGGGGTGACGGTGGAGACGGGCAAAAGACCCCGGGCCCATAGCAGGCCTGGGTTTGCAAGGTTTGGGCGGGGGACGGCCTGCGTCACAATGAACCCGTTGTCGGGGTGACGGCGGAGAGGGGCAAGAGACCCCGGGCCCATAGCAGGCCTGAGTTTTCAAGGTTTTGGCGGGGGACGGCCTGCGTCACAGGGAAGTCGTTGTCGGGGTGACGGCGGAGAGGGGAACAAAACCCCGGGCCCGCAGCAGGCCTGGGTTTGCAAGGTTTGGTCAGGGGGCGGCCTGCGTCACAGGGAAGTCGTTGTCGGGGTGACGACGGAGAGGGGCAACGGACCCAGGGCCCGCAGCAGGCCTGGGTTTCCAAGGTTTCGGCGGGGGACGGCCTGCGTCACAATGAACCCGTTGTCGGGGTGAGGGCGGAGAGGGGCAACGGACCCAGGGCCCGCAGCAGGCCTGGGTTTGCAAGGTTTTGTCGGGGGCGGCCTGCGTCACAATGAACCTGTTGTCGGGGTGAGGGCGGAGAGGGGCAACGGACCCAGGGCCCGCAGCAGGCCTGGGTTTGCAAGGTTTGGGCGGGGGACGGCCTGCGTCACAAGGAAGCCGTTGTCGGGGTGACGGCGGAGAGGGGAACAAAACCCCGGGCCCGCACCGGGCCTGGGTTTTCAAGGTTTGGTCAGGGGCGGCCTGCGTCACAATGAACCCGTTGTCGGGGTGACAGCGGAGAGGGGCAACGGTCCCCAGGCCCGCAGCAGGCCTGGGTTTTCAAGGTTTGGTCAGGGGCGGCCTGCGTCACAATGAACCCGTTGTCGGGGTGACGGCGGAGAGGGGCAACGGACCCAGGGCCCGCAGCAGGCGTCCGTTTGCAAGGTCTGGGCGGGGGCGACCTGTGTCACAATGAACCCGTTGTCGGGGTGACGGCGGAGAGGGGCAACAAACTCCAGGCCCGCAGAAGGCCTGGGCTTGCAAGTTTTGGGCGGGGGCGGCCTGCGTCACAATGAACCCATTGTCGGGGTGACGGAGGAGAGGGACAACGGACCGTGGGCCTGCAGCGGAGGGCGGCAGTGGGTGAGGAGTCCGAAAGCCAGGAAGGGACAAGAAAAGGTTTGCAACTGTGTTGATAATGCCGCCTTGTTGTCTTGCAGCCCGCGTCATCGGCCGCGTCGATGCGCCCCATGCCTGCGTGTGTCCGTGTGATGCGCTCGTGTCGGCTCCCAGTCGACCCCATTCCCTGGAAAGGAGCAGCGAAGTAGCTCCTCGTCCTCAGGGCCGTTCTGCTAAGTCGGGAGGGTCCTGCACCCAATCAGGTACTGCGATCAGGTACTGCCCAAGGAAGCCGATGTCGGGGTGACGGAGGAGGGGGGCAACAAACCCCGGGCCCGCAGCAGGCCTGGGTTTGCAAGGTTTTGTCGGGGGGGACCTGCGTGACAATGAACCCGTTGTCGGGGTGACGGTGGAGAGGGGCAACGGACCCCGGGCCCATAGCAGGCCTGGGTTTTCAAGGTTTGGGCAGGGGACGGCCTGCGTCACAGGGAAGTCGTTGTCGGGGTGACGGCGGAGAGGGGAACAAAACCCCGGGCCCGCACCGGGCCTGGGTTTTCAAGGTTTGGTCAGGGGCGGCCTGCGTCACAATGAACCCGTTGTCGGGGGTGACGGCGGAGAGGGGCAACGGACCCAGGGCCCGCAGCAGGCGTCCGTTTGCAAGGTCTGGGCGGGGGCGACCTGTGTCACAATGAACCCGTTGTCGGGGTGACGGCGGAGAGGGGCAACGGTCCCCAGGCTCGCAGCGGGCCTGGGTTTGCAAGGTTTCGGCGGGGGACGGCCTGCGTCACAATGAACCCGTTGTCGGGGTGACGGCGGAGAGGGGCAACAAACCCCAGGACCGCAGCGGGCCTGGGTTTGAAAGGTTTGGGTGGGGGCGGCCTGCGTCACAATGAACCCGTTGTTGGGGTGACGGAGGAGAGGGGCAACGGACCGTGGGCCTGCAGCGGAGGGCGGCAGTGGGTGAGGAGTCCGAAAGCCAGGAAGGGACAAGAAAAGGTTTGCAACTGTGTTGATAACGCCACCTTGTTGTCTTGCAGCCCGTGTCATCAGCCGCGTCGATGCGCCCCATGCATGCGTGTGTCCGTGTGATGCGCTCGTGTCGGCTCCCAGTCGACCCCATTCCCTGGAAAGGAGCAGCGAAGTAGCTCCTCGTCCTCAGGGCCGTTCGGCTAAGTCGGGAGGGTCCTGCACCCAATCAGGTACTGCGATCAGGTACTGCCCAAGGAAGCCGATGTCGGGGTGACGGAGGAGGGGGGCAACAAACCCCAGGCCCGCAGCAGGCCTGGGTTTGCAAGGTTTTGTCGGGGGGGGGCCTGCGTCACAATGAACCCGTTGTCGGGGTGACGGTGGAGACGGGCAAAAGACCCCGGGCCCATAGCAGGCCTGGGTTTGCAAGGTTTGGGCGGGGGACGGCCTGCGTCACAATGAACCCGTTGTCGGGGTGACGGCGGAGAGGGGCAACGGACCCAGGGCCCGCAGCAGGCCTGGGTTTTCTAGGTTTGGTCAGGGGCGGCCTGCGTCGCAATGAACCCGTTGTCGGGGTGACGGCGGAGAGGGGCAAGAGACCCCGGGCCCATAGCAGGCCTGAGTTTTCAAGGTTTTGGCGGGGGACGGCCTGCGTCACAGGGAAGTCGTTGTCGGGGTGACGGTGGAGAGGGGAACAAAACCCCGGGCCCGCAGCAGGCCTGGGTTTGCAAGGTTTGGTCAGGGGGCGGCCTGCGTCACAGGGAAGTCGTTGTCGGGGTGACGACAGAGAGGGGCAACGGACCCAGGGCCCGCAGCAGGCCTGGGTTTCCAAGGTTTCGGCGGGGGACGGCCTGCGTCACAATGAACCCGTTGTCGGGGTGACGGCGGAGAGGGGCAACGGACCCAGGGCCCGCAGCAGGCCTGGGTTTGCAAGGTTTGGGCGGGGGACGGCCTGCGTCACAATGAACCCGTTGTCGGGGTGAGGGCGGAGAGGGGCAACGGACCCAGGGTCCGCAGCAGGCCTGGGTTTGCAAGGTTTGGGCGGGGGACGGCCTGCGTCACAATGAACCCGTTGTCGGGGTGACGGCGGAGAGGGGCAACGGACCCAGGGCCCGCAGCAGGCGTCTGTTTGCAAGGTTTGGGCGGGCAAAGGAACAATAAGAAAAGAGGAACGGGGTGCAAGCGGCATGCGCGTGTTTTTGTTTGCTCGGAAGATTCTGCGGCCAGGCGGCATCCTCGACGAGGTAAGCTAAATGGGTATCTGTGAATTCGTTACTTAGTTAATTCATTGTCACTAGACAATTAGCTGATGAAGTTCATTTGTTTATGAGTAAAAAAAAAAAAAAAAAAAAAAAAACCAAAACAAAAAACCCCACTAGCTAACTACCTTTGAATTAAGAATCGAATTGGGATGAATCCTCTTCATTCAGTTTTAATTCATGTATTACAGTTTGTTGCTACGCTAAGAGCAATCAACGCTCAATGGACACACACATCGGCGGAAGTCATTTCCAGGGCCAGGAGTTTTAATTTGCGCGTGTGTGATGATTAAAAACATAGCGGCGGGGCTGTCGCCAGGTCCACCCTCCCTGGCAAATCGGCGGGGGGGCGCGGGGGGGGCGCGGGGGGAGGGAGAAGGGGGGTGAGGTTGCGGCCAGGTCTACCCCGCCGGAAATCATAGCGGCAAGGTCGTCGCCAGGTCTACCCCTCCGAAAGAACGTGGCGTCCGGGCTGCCAGGTCTACCCCCTCGTCGGCGGGGGGAAAAAAAAAATAAAAAAAATAAAAAAAACTAAAAAAAAAACACCCCAAAAGCGGCGGGGCTACCGCCAGGTCTACCTACCCTGGCAAGTCGGCGGAGGGGTGGGGGGGGAAGGGGGGGGGGGGGAAGGGGGGGGCGGGGGGTTCGGGTTCGGCCAGGTCTACCCCGCCGGTAACAACATAGCGGCAAGATCGTCGCCAGGTCTACCACTCCGAAAGAACGCGGCGGCCTGGGCTGCCAGGTCTACCCCTCGGGAACATCATAGCGGCGGGGCTGTCGCCAGGTCCACCCTCCCTGGCAAATCGGCGAGGGGGGGAGGTTGGGGGGGAAAGAAGAGTTCGGTTGCGGCCAGGTCTACCCCGCTGGCAAATCATAGCGGCAAGGTCGTCGCCAGGTCTACCCCCTCGTAGGCGGAAAAAAAACCCCAAAAGCGGCGGGGCTTCCGCCACGTCTACGTTCCCTGGCAAATCGGCGGGGG
>NC_084786.1:2878875-2881375 GCF_028858725.1 Colius striatus
ATAGGGTCACCCTGTTTGACACCGATGTGAATTCCAATTGATTCGGTGCGGGCTTTTTTCACTTGGATAGATGTTGTAACATTCCTATATAATTCAGTTATTAATGCAATGATATGCTCGTCCACTCCCTTCTGTTTTAACACCGATAGGATATGGGAGTGATTGACAGAGTCAAAGGCTTTGGCAAGATCGACAAATACTACCCCCAAGGCATGATGTTCCTTTTTAGCATTTTGTATAATAAGCTGCAGCAGTTTTAAGTTCTCTGCACAGCCGGCCGATTGAATAAAGCCTCTTTGCCTCGGATTAATAGGACATGCTTTGGCTAGCCTGGCTGTTAAAATTCTTGAGAATAATCTCAAGATGGCTGAGCCAATAGTAATTGGACGCCAGTTATTGATATCGATTAGGCGCCCCGGATCAGCTGCTTTGGGTAACAGTACAGACCGACATTCTTTTACCTTGTCAGGGACCTCACCAGTTGTTAGCCACAGGTTGAACAGTTCAGCGATGCGAGTGAAGTCTGGGTCGATCTTGGCCAGGTCCTTCACCTTCACCCCATCAGGTCCTGGAGATGATTCAGTGTTCATCTCTTTGATGTTTTTAGCAATTTCTTTTGCAGTTATCAAGGATTCAAATGCCGTGTTGTCTGCTAGGCCCGAAGAACGAAAGTCTGCCAGTCCCTTGAATGTTCCCGGTGATTCCCACCTGGATTTGAACACCCTGTGTATTTCCTCCAGAGGGATATCACACTGGGGGGATTCCTTTTCGTCCAAGATGATGCCGGCCAGCTTCCCCCTGTTCAGATGAAACAGCCGCTGGAATCTCAGGAATGCACCCCTCCTCCGGGCCCTCTTTTTCATCCACTCTTTCGAGTGTTTTGAAGAGGTGGTGATTTTGGCCTCCCGGATTTTTCGGGACTGGTTGGCGTGCAGCTCAGCAGTCCTCCGATGTAACAAATTATAATATTCGTCGATTGCCTCCTTGCTTAAGGATAGGTGGTCTTTGCCTTTGATCACCTTTTTAGCCAGGTCGTGGAAAAAGTCCTTTTTCTTGGATGTTAAACTTTTTGATAATATTTTCCGGTAAAACCCTTTAATGTAGTTTTTCTCCTGCCCCCCCAAGTCCTCGGGTTGCTCCCGAATTGGCACAGTCTCTGTAACAGTTTCTGTAATAAATTCCAGTTGTTTTGCAGTCACCGAGTTGTTCAGATCTCTTCTTTTATCACTAATTTGTTTTGCTGTTTTGGTTGTGATGTGCTCTGCAATAAGTTTGTTGATGTTCTTACTCCCCTGAAATTTTTTGTCCAATATTTTCAGCAGTTCTATTTCCTCCTCAGTCCAACACTGCTTGTGCTTGCCCCTATTGTTCTTTTCTTTGGGACGGGAGGCTGCAATTCTTTCATTGTTTCGTGTAACTGGGTGAGCCAGTCTTTTGTGCTGTCCCAGGCCGATCTTTGTCCCGAAGGATGCCTGGCATTCCTCACAGGTCCAGCCCTTGGGTGGAGAGGCCGTCGGCAGCCCTTTACATTTTGGGTAGTGGCAGGCAATGCTGTGGTGTTTTTCCCCAGTCCTCCCGCATTTAGCACACTGGAACAGGACTTTTTTATTTCCATGCGCTCGTTTCAGGTGATCTAAAATGCCCTGCGCGTTGTTAAACTGCACCCCGCAGCAAGGGCAGGCTAGGTTTCTGTCCGGGATTTTTATTATTGGAGTTAGGGCTGCTGCCGGCTCGCAGCCGCGGCTATACAAAGGCGATGTTGATTCACCGCGGGGATTAGCCGGAGGTGTTAACGGCTCCCCGCTGGGGATTAGCGTAATTGTTGATTCACCGGCCGGCGCTTCTAAGGTTTCAAAGGCTTCAAAGGCTTTGTTCGTAGGGCGGTTGCCTAGCTCCCTGTCCCTCTGTAGAGGGTGGGGACGGCTAGCTTGGTTCCCGGGACGGTTAATATTGTCCGAAAGAGGAGGGGGGGCAGGCTCCTCGTACGGCTCAGGTAAAACAGACAATTTATCAAGGCACAGTGTAAGATCAGAGAGACCAAATTTAGAATTTAAAAACTCCAATGTGTTAAAATTAAACTGTGAATTTAAACACTCGAAATCGTTAAAAATAAACCCGTTTTTATCGGACACATCTTTTAAAAACCCCGGATCGTTTAAATGACCCCCCCCTTTGTTACACATGGATTTTAAAAACCGCGGATCGTTCAAATGAAATTCATTTTTATCGGACACAGATTTAAAACCGAAAACATTATCCCGGGCAGCCCACAATTCTGCCCAGCTGGTTTGGGTGGCTACAGAAATAAAATCCACTCTCAACGGTTGCCTCATTCCAGGAATTCCTGTCGGACCGGTCTGGCCGGGCGGAGACAATAGCTAGTCAGTCCGGTATTGAGGGTAAGACAATAGCTAATCAGCACACCCCTCAGGTGCTGGTAGCTGCGCCCAGTTTTCCCACGGGCTCGGGCTTGAGACTGCAAAGTTTATTTGCAGTCAGA
>NC_084786.1:2891375-2906375 GCF_028858725.1 Colius striatus
GGCTCAGGGGACTGCAAGACAACACCTCCAGCATGAAACGGGAAGCGAATTGGAAAGGAGACCGCCCTGCCTGAACACCGGACCCCGACCGTGACTCCCTTGTGACGGGGAGCACAGCAGAAGCCGGCCCGCCGGGGGCCCTCTCCGACGCGACCCGAAGTGCCTCATCGATCAGGTGGGGAAGGGAAAGACAGGAAAAGCAACGGCCCCCGCGGCCACGGTTCCTGGGACAACAACAGCCACAACGCGCACCTGACCGCCAGCACCCCCGGGGAGAGTGAAGACGGCAGACGCGGGGCTCTGCGTGCGAGCGAGAACAAAGGCAATGTCTGCAAGAGGTGCTCCAGCAGCCTGAACACCGGCACCAGCCGGCCCGCCGCGGAGACTCTCCGACATGCCCAGAGAACGCCTCAGAGGGCGCTGCCTGTAGGTCTGGATCAGTAGGAAGGGGGGAGCGGGAGGCGCCGCCATCCACCCGCCCCCAAGACAACGGTTCCCTTTAAGCGAGGGTCGACAAGGCCAGAGGAGAAGCCGCGGCAAGGCTTGACTCCTGCCATCGAGGGTCTTTTTAAGCGTTCGAGAGCACCGGCAACCACCGGGCTTTTACCTGGCCCCACGGGGAACCACTTACCCCGGAGGAAGGAAACGGAAAAAAATAGACCGACACAAAAAACCCGTATCTCACGCGAGGTGCAAGCCTCTGGAGAGTCTCGACACCCTCCAGGTCCCCTGCGCGTTGAGCTGCCAGCCCACTGGGACCACTCAAAAAACGCTTTCGGGATTCCCCCTCTAAAAAAAGCACGGGGGGGGCTCCAAGCTTAAGGCCGGAGGGAAAAAAAAAAAAGAAAAAGGACGAGGTGCCGCTCCCTCGACCGTGACGGTGCAGACCTCCTTTTTCACACCAAGCCCTCCAACATCAACCAGGGAGACCAGAGCAAGCCAGACACCACGGGCCGCCCACGCATGGCCAAACCCCCGGGAAGAAGGCAAGGTGGCACCGCTGACACCTCGCCCGTTGGTCATCGGGCTCTCGGCATGGGAGGCCAGAGAAAGCCGAAGCAGGCTCAAGACTCTACGGCCGCCTGCACGACTCAAGCTCACCGCCAATGACAGCGGGCAGCTGCACCGGCTCTGCCCCCCGACGTGCAGGGGGGGACAGGGCTCCAGCTTAAGGCCGGAAAGAAAAACGCGTTCTAGGGGGGGAGAGCCAGCAAAAGCCACGGGAGCAGGCTCGAGACTCTCAACCCCCGGAGTTCATCTGCATTGGACTGGCCAACCGCCGGGAGCGGCAGCCCCTGTGTGTGTTACTCTTGCCCGCTTCGCAGGCGTCCCCAGCTTAAGGCCGGGGGTGGGGGTGAAAAGAAGGATGAGGCGACGCCACCTCACCGCCAAACATTCCATTCCCTCTTGGATCAGACCCTCAAAGGAGCTGGCGGCAGCCACGGGAGGCTGGACACCATCGGGGGGGGCAAATTCTCGTCCTGATTCACCTTTTTGCCCAAAATCAGCGGGGTCATCCCAAGGGACCCAACGGAGGAGAAGGGAGAGAGAAAAGCCACTGGGGCAGGCTAGTCTCCCCCCCACAGCGTTCGAGTGCCTGGCGACCGCCACCAAGCATCAAGCTCTGCCCGGGGTGAACTCGGCTTCAAGCCAAACCCTCAACACCGGTGCCAGGCATGCAACGGACAGCGGTTGCGACCGTTCTCCAACTTTCCCCGGGTCTCTCGACTGTGCTGGGGTGGGGGTTTGGCATACCAGCGCGAGAGAGCAACCGTGCCGAGCAAGCAGGCAATTTGAGCCACCACCGGGACAAGAGCCACCTCAACGGCCGACCAGCGCCCCACTTAACACCGGCCGCGCCGCGGGCATTGCAGCCGCTCACGAGCTGAGCTGCAAGCGCGAGTCACCGCTCGCCCCTATAGTATGTAAAACTAAGTCCACGCCCGGTTTCGCTTTCAAGAGAGCGACTATGGACTTTACCGGGGTGGCGCTGTACTGCTGCCGCTTTCTACGATGACGCAACTGGAGGCAGCGCGAAACAGCGACCCCTTCGAAAACACCAAGGCAGCCGCAGGGAGCACAGGTCTACCCCGAAGGTCCGTAAGGCTCGTCATGCCGGTGCCGGGTAGACCGCGAAACGATGCAGAGCAGGGTGGACCTGGCGGAGCAAATAAATAGACCCGGCGGCATCTCGGAGCCGGGAAGGCACGGCGGCTCCGCCAGAGCGAGGAGGAAACCGGGTGGCGCTGCGGAGCAGGGTAGACCTGGCAAACAACGCGGGAGACCGGGTGGCGCTGCGGAGACGGGTAGACCTGACCAACAGCGACGGAGACCGCAAGACCGGGTGGCGCTGCGGAGACGGGTAGACCTGGCTACACCGCAGGAGCGGGAACGGGTGACCGGGTGGCGCTACGGAACCCGGTAGACCTGGCTAACACCGCCGGAGCCCAGGAGGCCGGGTGGCGCTGCAGAGCCGGGTAGGCCTGGCGACACCGCCGGAGCCGTAAAGGGAGAACGGGTGGTAGCGCTCCGGAGAAGGGGAGGCCTGGTGGTACCGCCGAACCGGAAAAGAGAAAATGGGTGGTGCTGCGCATACGGGAAGAGCTGGCCAACACCGCCAGAGCTCGGGAGACGGTGGCGCTGCGGAGCCGGGTAGGCCTGGCGGCACCGCCGGAGCCGGGGAGACCAGGTGGTTCTGCGGAGCGGGGTAGACCGGGCCAACACCGCCAGAGCCGGAGAGGCCGGGTGGAGCTGCAGAGCCGAGTGGGCCTGGCGGCACCGCCGGAGCGGGGAAGGAGGACCGGGTGGTTCTGCGGAGCCGGGTAGACCGGGCTAACACCACCGGAGCCCGGGAGGCCGGGTGGCGCTGCGGAGCCGGGAAGGCCTGGCGGCACCGCCGGAGCCGTGAAGGGAGACCAGGTGGTTCTGCGGAGCGGGGTAGACCGGGCCAACACCGCCAGAGCCGGAGAGGCCGGGTGGCGCTGCGGAGCCGGGTAGGCCTGGCGGCACCGCCGGAGCGGGGAATGGGGACCGGGAGGTTCTGCGGAGCCGGGTAGACCGGGCCAACACCGCCAGAGCCGGAGAGGCCGGGTGGCGCTGCGGAGCCGGGTAGTCCTGGCGGCACCGCCGGAGCGGGGAATGGGGACCGGGAGGTTCTGCGGAGCAGGGTAGACCGGGCAAACACCGCCGGAGCCGGAGGGGCAGGGTGGCGCTGCGGAGCCGGGAAGGCCTGGCGGCACCGCCGGAGCAGGGAAGGGGGACGGGGTGGTTCTGCGGAGCCGGGTAGACCGGGCTAACACCGCCGGAGCCCGGGAGGCCGGGTGGCGCTGCGGAGCCGGGTACGCCCGGCGGCACCGCCAGAGCGGGGAAGGGGGACCGGGTGGTTCATCGGAGCCGGGTAGACCGTGCAAACACCGCCAGAGCCGGAGAGGCCGGGTGGCGCCGCGGAGCCGGGTACGCCCGGCGGCACCGCCGGAGCCGTAAAGGGAGACCAGGTGGTTCTGCGGAGCGGGGTAGACCGGGCAAACACCGCGAGAGCCGGAGAGGCCGGGTGGCGCTGCGGAGCCGGGTAGGCATGGCGGCACCGCCAGAGCGGGGAATGGGGACCGGGAGGTTCTGCGGAGCCGGGTAGACCGGGCCAACACCGCCAGAGCCGGAGAGGCCGGGTGGCGCTGCGGAGCCGGGTAGTCCTGGCGGCACCGCCGGAGCGGGGAATGGGGACCGGGAGGTTCTGCGGAGCAGGGTAGACCGGGCAAACACCGCCGGAGCCGGAGGGGCAGGGTGGCGCTGCGGAGCCGGGAAGGCCTGGCGGCACCGCCGGAGCGGGGAAGGGGGACCGGGTGGTTCATCGGAGCCGGGTAGACCGTGCAAACACCGCCAGAGCCGGAGAGGCCGGGTGGCGCCGCGGAGCCGGGTAGGCCTGGCAAACACCGCCGGAGCGGGGAAAGGGAGATCGGGTGGTTCTGCGGAGCCGGGTAGACCGGGCAAACACCGCCGGAGCCCGGGAGACCGGGTGGCGCTGCGGAGCACGGTAGGCCTGGCGAACACCGCCAGAGCCCGGGAGGCCGGGTGGCGTTGCGGAGCCAGGTAGACCTGGCTACAATGCCGGAGCCCGGGAGACCGGGTGGCGCTGCGGAGCCGGGTAGACCTGGCGACACTTTCGCAGCCGTGGACACCTGGTGGCACCCGCTGTAGCTGGTTGTGCGTAAAACCAACCTTTCCACGCACCTTTTCACCCCGTACCCCAACTTTTTCGAGAGTTAGGAGTCTCTGCTTCCGGATGGGGTGCCCCACTGCCAAGTCCGCGCCTCGAGGGTTTATTTTTCCTTTTCTTTTCTTCCTCCTCCTCCCCCTACTCCTTCTCCTCCCCCCCCCCCCAAACTTTTTACCGTTGTTTTTTTTGGAATTTTATTTTCCGGCTTGAATTTATTTCTTCATTTCCCGGGAATAAAATACGTTGACCAGCTGTAAATGTGTCTGCAGGTGCCAACTCAGACATACATGCTTCCCCCCCCAAACAGACATACACACAGATAAGCGCGCGAGCACCACCCCCCCCGCCCACCCCCCCCCCCCTTCCTCTCTCTCCCGCCCTGAGGAGGTCAGGTGCTTCTCCTCTCCAAGCAGTCTGTCTGGCGCCCCCGAGGAGGGGGGGCGGGGGAAGGCGCAGAGAGGTAGCTGGATCCTCCTTCAGGGAGGAGTGGGCGGCATTTCCCGCCTAGCCAAGGGTCACGGGCTCATTTGTGGCGCCAGCAGCGGCAGGGGAAAGGAGGGGGGTGGTCTGGCACAAGGGAAGGCAACAGGGCGGTCGGCGAGCCGGAGTCTGGTGGAAAGGTAGGCTGAAGAAGAGATGGTTTCCCTTTTGACAAAGATTTCTGTTTAGGTCAGTTGAGAGAGTTTTGGGGGTTTTGGGCTTTTATCCCTTCCCCCCCACACACACCCCCACCCCCACCCCCACCCCCGGCTCAGCGTTCGTTTGTTTTTCAACTCGTGGCAGCAGGTGGAGTACAAGGGGGGGCGGGCGGCAGGCAGGACTGCAGCAGGGCGAGTGACTGACTGAGAAAGAAACGCGGGAGTCGGGGCAGGAGCACGGGCTTGTGCCCCGGGAGCCCGGGGTCGAGACTGCACGGCGCCGGGACTCCCTTCTGCCGCGCGGCTGGGAAACAGGAAGAGACGCCGCTGGGTCCTAAAGTCTCCCCGCGGCGGTGGCAAAGCCGGCAACGGTGGGCAGGGACAGGAGTGAGGAGACAGAGACGCCGCTGGGTCCTAAAGTCTCCCCGCGGCGGTGGCAAAGCCGGCAACGGTGGGCAGGGACAGGAGTGAGGAGACAGAGACGGCGCTGGGTCCTAAAGTCTCCCCGCTTCAACTTCCCGTAGGGGCGGCTGGGCAAGGAAGCAAGCCACACGGTCCAGGAATCGGGGGGGGGGGGTGGGGGGGTGTGTGTGTTCCTGTGTCACAGTGAACCGTGTGCGAGGCCGACGAGGAGGGGTGGGGCAGAGAAGGGAGGCTGGCGGGCGGGGGGGGGGGTTGAGGCACGGGGTGGGGGGGCGGTGGGGTTTGGGGAGGGGGTGGGCGCGGCGGAGACAGGGAAGGGCAGCCAGGCTCCAATAGGCAGCATGTGTCACAATGAACCTTTTATCGGGGTGACGGTGGAGAGGGATTAATGGCGGCCGGGTTTGCAGCAAGCCACAGGGTGCAGGGCTGGGGCGGGGAGGGGAATAGCCTATATCACAGTGAATAGTATGTGGGGTTGTCGGGGGGATGGGGGGAGGTGCGGTGGAGACAAAGAACGGCGGCTGGGCTCATAGGGGAAACCTGTGTCACAATGGACCTGTTGCCAGGGTGACAGTGGAGATGGGGTAATGGCGGCCGGGCTCGCTGCGGGCCACGGGGTGCGGGCTTTGGGCGGGGGCAACCTGCATCGCAATGTACCTGTTGAGGGCATGAGGGTGGAGACAGGGTAACGGCAGCTAGGATCGCAGCAGGTCACGGGGTGCAGCGTGAGTGGAGGGACGGCCTGCATCACAATGAACGCGTTGTCGGCATGACGGCGGAGACGGGATAACATAAGCCGGGCCCTCAGCGGCCCTCGGGTTGCAGGGTTTCGGCGGGGAACGGCCTGCGTCACAATGAATCCGTTTTCAGGGTGACGACGGAGAGGGGCAACGGATCCCGGGCCCGCAGCAGGCCTGGGTTTGCAGGGTTTGGGCGGCGGCAGCCTGGGTCACAAGGAAGCCGTTGTCGGGGTGGCGGCAGAGAGGGGCAATGGACCCCGGGCCTGCAGCAGGCCTGGGTTTGCAAGGTTTGGTCGGGGGCGACCTGCATCACAAGGAAGCCGTTTTCAGGGTGACGGCGGAGATGGACAACGGACCCACGGCCTGCAGCAGCCGTGCGTTTGCTAAACTTGGGCGGGGGCGGCCTACGTCACAATGAACCCGTTGTCGGGGTGACGGCGGAGAGGGGAAAAAAACCCCGGGCCCGCAGCAGTCCTGCATTTGCAAGGTTTGGGCGGGGACGGCCTGCGTCACAATGAACCCGTTGTCGGGGTGACGGAGGAGAGGGGCAACAAACCCCAGGCCCGCAGCAGTCCTGGGCTTGCAAGGTTTGGGCGGGGGCGGCCTGCATCACAATGAACCCGTTGTCGGGGTGACGGAGGAGAGGGGCAACGGACCGTGGGCCTGCAGCGGAGGGCGGCAGTGGGTGAGGAGTCCGAAAGCCAGGAAGGGACAAGAAAAGGTTTGCAACTGTGTTGATAATGCCGCCTTGTTGTCTTGCAGCCCGCGTCATCGGCCGCGTCGATGCGCCCCATGCCTGCGTGTGTCCGTGTGATGCGCTCGTGTCGGCTCCCAGTCGACCCCATTCCCTGGAAAAGAGCAGCGAAGTAGCTCCTCGTCCTGAGGGCCGTTCTGCTAAGTCGGGAGGGTCCTGCACCCAATCAGGTACTGCGATCAGGTACTGCCCAAGGAAGCCGATGTCGGGGTGACGGAGGAGGGGGGCAACAAACCCCGGGCCCGCAGCAGGCCTGGGTTTGCAAGGTTTTGTCGGGGGGGACCTGCGTGACAATGAACCCGTTGTCGGGGTGACGGTGGAGAGGGGCAACGGACCCCGGGCCCATAGCAGGCCTGGGTTTTCAAGGTTTGGGCAGGGGACGGCCTGCGTCACAGGGAAGTCGTTGTCGGGGTGACGGCGGAGAGGGGAACAAAACCCCGGGCCCGCACCGGGCCTGGGTTTTCAAGGTTTGGTCAGGGGCGGCCTGCGTCACAATGAACCCGTTGTCGGGGTGACAGCGGAGAGGGGCAACGGTCCCCAGGCCCGCAGCAGGCCTGGGTTTTCAAGGTTTGGTCAGGGGCGGCCTGCGTCACAATGAACCCGTTGTCGGGGTGACGGCGGAGAGGGGCAACGGACCCAGGGCCCGCAGCAGGCGTCCGTTTGCAAGGTCTGGGCGGGGGCGACCTGTGTCACAATGAACCCGTTGTCGGGGTGACAGCGGAGAGGGGCAACGGTCCCCAGGCTCGCAGCGGGCCTGGGTTTGCAAGGTTTCGGCGGGGGACGGCCTGCGTCACAATGAACCCGTTGTCGGGGTGACGGCGGAGAGGGGCAACAAACCCCAGGACCGCAGCGGGCCTGGGTTTGAAAGGTTTGGGTGGGGGCGGCCTGCGTCACAATGAACCCGTTGTTGGGGTGACGGAGGAGAGGGGCAACGGACCGTGGGCCTGCAGCGGAGGGCGGCAGTGGGTGAGGAGTCCGAAAGCCAGGAAGGGACAAGAAAAGGTTTGCAACTGTGTTGATAACGCCACCTTGTTGTCTTGCAGCCCGTGTCATCAGCCGCGTCGATGCGCCCCATGCATGCGTGTGTCCGTGTGATGCGCTCGTGTCAGCTCCCAGTCGACCCCATTCCCTGGAAAGGAGCAGCGAAGTAGCTCCTCGTCCTCAGGGCCGTTCGGCTAAGTCGGGAGGGTCCTGCACCCAATCAGGTACTGCGATCAGGTACTGCCCAAGGAAGCCGATGTCGGGGTGACGGAGGAGGGGGGCAACAAACCCCAGGCCCGCAGCAGGCCTGGGTTTGCAAGGTTTTGTCGGGGGGGGGCCTGCGTCACAATGAACCCGTTGTCGGGGTGACGGTGGAGACGGGCAAAAGACCCCGGGCCCATAGCAGGCCTGGGTTTGCAAGGTTTGGGCGGGGGACGGCCTGCGTCACAATGAACCCGTTGTCGGGGTGACGGCGGAGAGGGGCAAGAGACCCCGGGCCCATAGCAGGCCTGAGTTTTCAAGGTTTTGGCGGGGGACGGCCTGCGTCACAGGGAAGTCGTTGTCGGGGTGACGGCGGAGAGGGGAACAAAACCCCGGGCCCGCAGCAGGCCTGGGTTTGCAAGGTTTGGTCAGGGGGCGGCCTGCGTCACAGGGAAGTCGTTGTCGGGGTGACGACGGAGAGGGGCAACGGACCCAGGGCCCGCAGCAGGCCTGGGTTTCCAAGGTTTCGGCGGGGGACGGCCTGCGTCACAATGAACCCGTTGTCGGGGTGAGGGCGGAGAGGGGCAACGGACCCAGGGCCCGCAGCAGGCCTGGGTTTTCAAGGTTTGGTCAGGGGCGGCCTGCGTCACAATGAACCCGTTGTCGGGGTGAGGGCGGAGAGGGGCAACGGACCCAGGGCCCGCAGCAGGCCTGGGTTTGCAAGGTTTTGTCGGGGGCGGCCTGCGTCACAATGAACCTGTTGTCGGGGTGACGGCGGAGAGGGGCAACGGACCCAGGGCCCGCAGCAGGCCTGGGTTTGCAAGGTTTGGGCGGGGGACGGCCTGCGTCACAAGGAAGCCGTTGTCGGGGTGGCGGCGGAGAGGGGAACAAAACCCCGGGCCCGCACCGGGCCTGGGTTTTCAAGGTTTGGTCAGGGGCGGCCTGCGTCACAATGAACCCGTTGTCGGGGTGACAGCGGAGAGGGGCAACGGTCCCCAGGCCCGCAGCAGGCCTGGGTTTTCAAGGTTTGGTCAGGGGCGGCCTGCGTCACAATGAACCCGTTGTCGGGGTGACGGCGGAGAGGGGCAACGGACCCAGGGCCCGCAGCAGTCCTGCATTTGCAAGGTTTGGGCGGGGACGGCCTGCGTCACAATGAACCCGTTGTCGGGGTGACGGAGGAGAGGGGCAACAAACCCCAGGCCCGCAGCAGTCCTGGGCTTGCAAGGTTTGGGCGGGGGCGGCCTGCATCACAATGAACCCGTTGTCGGGGTGACGGAGGAGAGGGGCAACGGACCGTGGGCCTGCAGCGGAGGGCGGCAGTGGGTGAGGAGTCCGAAAGCCAGGAAGGGACAAGAAAAGGTTTGCAACTGTGTTGATAATGCCGCCTTGTTGTCTTGCAGCCCGCGTCATCGGCCGCGTCGATGCGCCCCATGCCTGCGTGTGTCCGTGTGATGCGCTCGTGTCGGCTCCCAGTCGACCCCATTCCCTGGAAAAGAGCAGCGAAGTAGCTCCTCGTCCTGAGGGCCGTTCTGCTAAGTCGGGAGGGTCCTGCACCCAATCAGGTACTGCGATCAGGTACTGCCCAAGGAAGCCGATGTCGGGGTGACGGAGGAGGGGGGCAACAAACCCCGGGCCCGCAGCAGGCCTGGGTTTGCAAGGTTTTGTCGGGGGGGACCTGCGTGACAATGAACCCGTTGTCGGGGTGACGGTGGAGAGGGGCAACGGACCCCGGGCCCATAGCAGGCCTGGGTTTTCAAGGTTTGGGCAGGGGACGGCCTGCGTCACAGGGAAGTCGTTGTCGGGGTGACGGCGGAGAGGGGAACAAAACCCCGGGCCCGCACCGGGCCTGGGTTTTCAAGGTTTGGTCAGGGGCGGCCTGCGTCACAATGAACCCGTTGTCGGGGTGACAGCGGAGAGGGGCAACGGTCCCCAGGCCCGCAGCAGGCCTGGGTTTTCAAGGTTTGGTCAGGGGCGGCCTGCGTCACAATGAACCCGTTGTCGGGGTGACGGCGGAGAGGGGCAACGGACCCAGGGCCCGCAGCAGGCGTCCGTTTGCAAGGTCTGGGCGGGGGCGACCTGTGTCACAATGAACCCGTTGTCGGGGTGACAGCGGAGAGGGGCAACGGTCCCCAGGCTCGCAGCGGGCCTGGGTTTGCAAGGTTTCGGCGGGGGACGGCCTGCGTCACAATGAACCCGTTGTCGGGGTGACGGCGGAGAGGGGCAACAAACCCCAGGACCGCAGCGGGCCTGGGTTTGAAAGGTTTGGGTGGGGGCGGCCTGCGTCACAATGAACCCGTTGTTGGGGTGACGGAGGAGAGGGGCAACGGACCGTGGGCCTGCAGCGGAGGGCGGCAGTGGGTGAGGAGTCCGAAAGCCAGGAAGGGACAAGAAAAGGTTTGCAACTGTGTTGATAACGCCACCTTGTTGTCTTGCAGCCCGTGTCATCAGCCGCGTCGATGCGCCCCATGCATGCGTGTGTCCGTGTGATGCGCTCGTGTCAGCTCCCAGTCGACCCCATTCCCTGGAAAGGAGCAGCGAAGTAGCTCCTCGTCCTCAGGGCCGTTCGGCTAAGTCGGGAGGGTCCTGCACCCAATCAGGTACTGCGATCAGGTACTGCCCAAGGAAGCCGATGTCGGGGTGACGGAGGAGGGGGGCAACAAACCCCAGGCCCGCAGCAGGCCTGGGTTTGCAAGGTTTTGTCGGGGGGGGGCCTGCGTCACAATGAACCCGTTGTCGGGGTGACGGTGGAGACGGGCAAAAGACCCCGGGCCCATAGCAGGCCTGGGTTTGCAAGGTTTGGGCGGGGGACGGCCTGCGTCACAATGAACCCGTTGTCGGGGTGACGGCGGAGAGGGGCAAGAGACCCCGGGCCCATAGCAGGCCTGAGTTTTCAAGGTTTTGGCGGGGGACGGCCTGCGTCACAGGGAAGTCGTTGTCGGGGTGACGGCGGAGAGGGGAACAAAACCCCGGGCCCGCAGCAGGCCTGGGTTTGCAAGGTTTGGTCAGGGGGCGGCCTGCGTCACAGGGAAGTCGTTGTCGGGGTGACGACGGAGAGGGGCAACGGACCCAGGGCCCGCAGCAGGCCTGGGTTTCCAAGGTTTCGGCGGGGGACGGCCTGCGTCACAATGAACCCGTTGTCGGGGTGAGGGCGGAGAGGGGCAACGGACCCAGGGCCCGCAGCAGGCCTGGGTTTGCAAGGTTTTGTCGGGGGCGGCCTGCGTCACAATGAACCTGTTGTCGGGGTGAGGGCGGAGAGGGGCAACGGACCCAGGGCCCGCAGCAGGCCTGGGTTTGCAAGGTTTGGGCGGGGGACGGCCTGCGTCACAAGGAAGCCGTTGTCGGGGTGACGGCGGAGAGGGGAACAAAACCCCGGGCCCGCACCGGGCCTGGGTTTTCAAGGTTTGGTCAGGGGCGGCCTGCGTCACAATGAACCCGTTGTCGGGGTGACAGCGGAGAGGGGCAACGGTCCCCAGGCCCGCAGCAGGCCTGGGTTTTCAAGGTTTGGTCAGGGGCGGCCTGCGTCACAATGAACCCGTTGTCGGGGTGACGGCGGAGAGGGGCAACGGACCCAGGGCCCGCAGCAGGCGTCCGTTTGCAAGGTCTGGGCGGGGGCGACCTGTGTCACAATGAACCCGTTGTCGGGGTGACGGCGGAGAGGGGCAACAAACTCCAGGCCCGCAGAAGGCCTGGGCTTGCAAGTTTTGGGCGGGGGCGGCCTGCGTCACAATGAACCCATTGTCGGGGTGACGGAGGAGAGGGACAACGGACCGTGGGCCTGCAGCGGAGGGCGGCAGTGGGTGAGGAGTCCGAAAGCCAGGAAGGGACAAGAAAAGGTTTGCAACTGTGTTGATAATGCCGCCTTGTTGTCTTGCAGCCCGCGTCATCGGCCGCGTCGATGCGCCCCATGCCTGCGTGTGTCCGTGTGATGCGCTCGTGTCGGCTCCCAGTCGACCCCATTCCCTGGAAAGGAGCAGCGAAGTAGCTCCTCGTCCTCAGGGCCGTTCTGCTAAGTCGGGAGGGTCCTGCACCCAATCAGGTACTGCGATCAGGTACTGCCCAAGGAAGCCGATGTCGGGGTGACGGAGGAGGGGGGCAACAAACCCCGGGCCCGCAGCAGGCCTGGGTTTGCAAGGTTTTGTCGGGGGGGACCTGCGTGACAATGAACCCGTTGTCGGGGTGACGGTGGAGAGGGGCAACGGACCCCGGGCCCATAGCAGGCCTGGGTTTTCAAGGTTTGGGCAGGGGACGGCCTGCGTCACAGGGAAGTCGTTGTCGGGGTGACGGCGGAGAGGGGAACAAAACCCCGGGCCCGCACCGGGCCTGGGTTTTCAAGGTTTGGTCAGGGGCGGCCTGCGTCACAATGAACCCGTTGTCGGGGTGACGGCGGAGAGGGGCAACGGACCCAGGGCCCGCAGCAGGCGTCCGTTTGCAAGGTCTGGGCGGGGGCGACCTGTGTCACAATGAACCCGTTGTCGGGGTGACGGCGGAGAGGGGCAACGGTCCCCAGGCTCGCAGCGGGCCTGGGTTTGCAAGGTTTCGGCGGGGGACGGCCTGCGTCACAATGAACCCGTTGTCGGGGTGACGGCGGAGAGGGGCAACAAACCCCAGGACCGCAGCGGGCCTGGGTTTGAAAGGTTTGGGTGGGGGCGGCCTGCGTCACAATGAACCCGTTGTTGGGGTGACGGAGGAGAGGGGCAACGGACCGTGGGCCTGCAGCGGAGGGCGGCAGTGGGTGAGGAGTCCGAAAGCCAGGAAGGGACAAGAAAAGGTTTGCAACTGTGTTGATAACGCCACCTTGTTGTCTTGCAGCCCGTGTCATCAGCCGCGTCGATGCGCCCCATGCATGCGTGTGTCCGTGTGATGCGCTCGTGTCGGCTCCCAGTCGACCCCATTCCCTGGAAAGGAGCAGCGAAGTAGCTCCTCGTCCTCAGGGCCGTTCGGCTAAGTCGGGAGGGTCCTGCACCCAATCAGGTACTGCGATCAGGTACTGCCCAAGGAAGCCGATGTCGGGGTGACGGAGGAGGGGGGCAACAAACCCCAGGCCCGCAGCAGGCCTGGGTTTGCAAGGTTTTGTCGGGGGGGGGCCTGCGTCACAATGAACCCGTTGTCGGGGTGACGGTGGAGACGGGCAAAAGACCCCGGGCCCATAGCAGGCCTGGGTTTGCAAGGTTTGGGCGGGGGACGGCCTGCGTCACAATGAACCCGTTGTCGGGGTGACGGCGGAGAGGGGCAACGGACCCAGGGCCCGCAGCAGGCCTGAGTTTTCAAGGTTTTGGCGGGGGACGGCCTGCGTCACAGGGAAGTCGTTGTCGGGGTGACGGTGGAGAGGGGAACAAAACCCCGGGCCCATAGCAGGCCTGGGTTTTCTAGGTTTGGTCAGGGGCGGCCTGCGTCGCAATGAACCCGTTGTCGGGGTGACGGCGGAGAGGGGCAAGAGACCCCGGGCCCATAGCAGGCCTGAGTTTTCAAGGTTTTGGCGGGGGACGGCCTGCGTCACAGGGAAGTCGTTGTCGGGGTGACGGTGGAGAGGGGAACAAAACCCCGGGCCCGCAGCAGGCCTGGGTTTGCAAGGTTTGGTCAGGGGGCGGCCTGCGTCACAGGGAAGTCGTTGTCGGGGTGACGACAGAGAGGGGCAACGGACCCAGGGCCCGCAGCAGGCCTGGGTTTCCAAGGTTTCGGCGGGGGACGGCCTGCGTCACAATGAACCCGTTGTCGGGGTGACGGCGGAGAGGGGCAACGGACCCAGGGCCCGCAGCAGGCCTGGGTTTGCAAGGTTTGGGCGGGGGACGGCCTGCGTCACAATGAACCCGTTGTCGGGGTGAGGGCGGAGAGGGGCAACGGACCCAGGGTCCGCAGCAGGCCTGGGTTTGCAAGGTTTGGGCGGGGGACGGCCTGCGTCACAATGAACCCGTTGTCGGGGTGACGGCGGAGAGGGGCAACGGACCCAGGGCCCGCAGCAGGCGTCTGTTTGCAAGGTTTGGGCGGGCAAAGGAACAATAAGAAAAGAGGAACGGGGTGCAAGCGGCATGCGCGTGTTTTTGTTTGCTCGGAAGATTCTGCGGCCAGGCGGCATCCTCGACGAGGTAAGCTAAATGGGTATCTGTGAATTCGTTACTTAGTTAATTCATTGTCACTAGACAATTAGCTGATGAAGTTCATTTGTTTATGAGTAAAAAAAAAAAAAAAAAAAAAAAAACCAAAACAAAAAACCCCACTAGCTAACTACCTTTGAATTAAGAATCGAATTGGGATGAATCCTCTTCATTCAGTTTTAATTCATGTATTACAGTTTGTTGCTACGCTAAGAGCAATCAACGCTCAATGGACACACACATCGGCGGAAGTCATTTCCAGGGCCAGGAGTTTTAATTTGCGCGTGTGTGATGATTAAAAACATAGCGGCGGGGCTGTCGCCAGGTCCACCCTCCCTGGCAAATCGGCGGGGGGGCGCGGGGGGGGCGCGGGGGGAGGGAGAAAGGGGGGTGAGGTTGCGGCCAGGTCTACCCCGCCGGAAATCATAGCGGCAAGGTCGTCGCCAGGTCTACCCCTCCGAAAGAACGTGGCGTCCGGGCTGCCAGGTCTACCCCCTCGTCGGCGGGGGGAAAAAAAAAATAAAAAAAATAAAAAAAACTAAAAAAAAAACACCCCAAAAGCGGCGGGGCTACCGCCAGGTCTACCTACCCTGGCAAGTCGGCGGAGGGGTGGGGGGGGAAGGGGGGGGGGGGGGAAGGGGGGGGCGGGGGGTTCGGGTTCGGCCAGGTCTACCCCGCCGGTAACAACATAGCGGCAAGATCGTCGCCAGGTCTACCACTCCGAAAGAACGCGGCGGCCTGGGCTGCCAGGTCTACCCCTCGGGAACATCATAGCGGCGGGGCTGTCGCCAGGTCCACCCTCCCTGGCAAATCGGCGAGGGGGGGAGGTTGGGGGGGAAAGAAGAGTTCGGTTGCGGCCAGGTCTACCCCGCTGGCAAATCATAGCGGCAAGGTCGTCGCCAGGTCTACCCCCTCGTAGGCGGAAAAAAAACCCCAAAAGCGGCGGGGCTTCCGCCAC
>NC_084786.1:2913875-2916375 GCF_028858725.1 Colius striatus
CAGGCGCTCCGGGAGCGGGGAGCTTCGGAGCGCTCCCCGAGTCTCGATTTAGGGGGACGAAGGCCCGCCGACGGGGACCTGCGAGGCAACCCCAGCCGCGCCGCTGCCACCGCTGCCCCTCGCTGCTTGCCAGGGGCGGCGGCTCAGCCGGCGATTGATCGTCAAGCGACGCTCAGACAGGCGTAGCCCCGGGAGGAACCCGGGGCCGCAAGTGCGTTCGAAGTGTCGATGATCAATGTGTCCTGCAATTCACATTAATTCTCGCAGCTAGCTGCGTTCTTCATCGACGCACGAGCCGAGTGATCCACCGCTAAGAGTTGTCTGGCTTTCGGCACCGCCCCACGCGCGCGGGGGAGCCGGGGACCGCTCACACGGAGCGGCCCCCTTTTGAGGATGGGCCTCACCGCCCGCGGCCCCGCTCGCTGGCTCGCGCCAGCCCAGCCAAGGCCGCAGCGGAGAGGCCACGCCTCGCGTGACCGTACGAACACAAGCGGAGAAGGAAAAAAAGGAGCGAGAAAACTCCGAAGGGCGAGGGCGGGGAGCCCGCGCTCCCGACCGACCCCCCCCAGGACCTGGGGGGGAGAAGCACACCTCGGGAGATCCCTTCGGAGGCGGCCCAGGCGCCCGGGCTCGGCCCGGCCTCCACGCGGAGGCGGCGGCAACGTCCGACCCTGCCCGACTTTGCTCAACCTCGACCGGGAAAAAACGGCCGCCCCCGCGGCACCGCGCTAACGACAGCCAGGCTCTTCCCTCCACCGTGGCTCGCCGACACGCGCCGGCGGCTCCGCCGCCGCGCCAACGCCACAAGGTGGCGAGCCCCCGGAGCCCGAAACGGCGGCGCGCCCGACCGCACGGCCGCCTCCTCGCACGGAGGCCCGCCGCCGGGACGGAACGGCACGCACCTGTCCCCGGCCACCGCCGTCGACGCTTCTCGCCTCGGCCCTCTCCTCTCTCTTCTCCGGGAGAAAGACGGACGCGCGCTCAGACGGAGGGCAGCCGCCCGCCCCCCGCGCTTCCGCACGGAGACCGGGACGGGGAATGCCTCCGACTGCACGCGGCCGCTTCACCCGGAAACGGCAGGGACAGGCGGCGTGGAAGTGACGAACGGGGGACACCGGGGCCGGGACGGCCGCCGCCGGCGACGAGCGACCGGCCGAAGGATCGGCAGGCCGAGCGCGTCGCGCCGCCACCGCCGGGCCCGAGGGCACCGCGCCCTGGACGCCAGCTGGCGGAAGGAAACCAACCGAGAGCGCTCGCCGAGGCGGGGAAGCAAGAACGGAGCGCAGCGCGGCACCCCGAGGCGCCGTTCCCGGCGAACCCCTTTCCCCCCCGCCTCAGCGGCGAGGGGGAGCGACGGGGAATCGCCAACCCCGCGGCAGAGGAGCCCGCGCTCCAAGCCGGGGACGCCCGCTTCGAGAGGAAGGCAGGCCGGGCACGGCCGACCGCACCGCGGTCTCGCTGCGCCGAGACCGGACCGCGGAAAGGGGGGGGCAGGAGGACCCCTCCCCGGCACGACCGTCCCGCGGGGACGAGCGCGGGCGGGCGGCGGTGGCGGCCGAGACAAGGGCCTACACGGGAGAGACTCCCGCCCCTTACCGAAACGCCACCGTCGTTGGCCCCGCCCGTCCCGACCCCTGCGGGACGCATCGAGCCGCCCGAGTCTTTAAACCTCCGCCCGGCTCCGCGACCGAGGAAAGGCCGCGGAAACGCGGACGCTAGGTACCTGGCCCTGGGGTGAGGGAAACGACCTGAAGGGCCCCGCAGGGGTGCCTCCTCCCGCTGCCACCATCGGGGGGAGCGTCCGCCCGCGGGGGCGCGCCCGACATCCACCGCCATCACCACGGCCTCTTTCCCGGGGCCCGGGGGTTTCCCTCAGTGAGCCCGGCGCTGCGCCCGGGATGAGGGCCGTGGCTCGGGCCGCCCGCTCGCGCGGGACGCGACCCGGCAAGAGAACCTCGCGCGCCAACAGGCGGCATCGGTCACGGCCGAGCGCCTCCGGCCCCCCCACAAACCTCCTGCCTCGGAAGAGAGAGGAGGAGAGGGGAGGGCGCGGGGGGAAACCCTGCCGTCTCCGTACCCGCCTCGGCGACGCAGCCACCAGCTCCGGAACGCCCGGAAAGCCCTTGGCACCCTCGCACGGCCGGCCACTCGGCCACTGGGCAGGGGGGCGCTGCTACGCAGCACGCCTGCCCCGTTGCGGGGAGGGTCGCGGGAGCCGCCTCCCGGACCCTGAAGGGGACCCCTTCCTCCCTCTTCAACCCTCGTCATCGCCCTCGACGGCCTGGACCGGCGACGCCGTCGTCGCCGCCGCCGTTTGCCGCTTAGCTCCCCCTGCCCGAGCGGCGGGGGGCTCGGCCGGCGGGGAGCGCGCCGACACACAGGCCCCGGCGGCAACCCCGTTCCCGACCGACACCGCTCGGACCGGCGGCGGCCCACACCGCGACTTCAGAGGGCCGCGGCCCCACCTTCCCCCCCTTCCCAGCCCCGGCTGCAGCAGGCA
>NC_084786.1:2921375-2924329 GCF_028858725.1 Colius striatus
GCTTAAGGCCGGGGGTGGGGGTGAAAAGAAGGATGAGGCGACGCCACCTCACCGCCAAACATTCCATTCCCTCTTGGATCAGACCCTCAAAGGAGCTGGCGGCAGCCACGGGAGGCTGGACACCATCGGGGGGGGCAAATTCTCGTCCTGATTCACCTTTTTGCCCAAAATCAGCGGGGTCATCCCAAGGGACCCAACGGAGGAGAAGGGAGAGAGAAAAGCCACTGGGGCAGGCTAGTCTCCCCCCCACAGCGTTCGAGTGCCTGGCGACCGCCACCAAGCATCAAGCTCTGCCCGGGGTGAACTCGGCTTCAAGCCAAACCCTCAACACCGGTGCCAGGCATGCAACGGACAGCGGTTGCGACCGTTCTCCAACTTTCCCCGGGTCTCTCGACTGTGCTGGGGTGGGGGTTTGGCATACCAGCGCGAGAGAGCAACCGTGCCGAGCAAGCAGGCAATTTGAGCCACCACCGGGACAAGAGCCACCTCAACGGCCGACCAGCGCCCCACTTAACACCGGCCGCGCCGCGGGCATTGCAGCCGCTCACGAGCTGAGCTGCAAGCGCGAGTCACCGCTCGCCCCTATAGTATGTAAAACTAAGTCCACGCCCGGTTTCGCTTTCAAGAGAGCGACTATGGACTTTACCGGGGTGGCGCTGTACTGCTGCCGCTTTCTACGATGACGCAACTGGAGGCAGCGCGAAACAGCGACCCCTTCGAAAACACCAAGGCAGCCGCAGGGAGCACAGGTCTACCCCGAAGGTCCGTAAGGCTCGTCATGCCGGTGCCGGGTAGACCGCGAAACGATGCAGAGCAGGGTGGACCTGGCGGAGCAAATAAATAGACCCGGCGGCATCTCGGAGCCGGGAAGGCACGGCGGCTCCGCCAGAGCGAGGAGGAAACCGGGTGGCGCTGCGGAGCAGGGTAGACCTGGCAAACAACGCGGGAGACCGGGTGGCGCTGCGGAGACGGGTAGACCTGACCAACAGCGACGGAGACCGCAAGACCGGGTGGCGCTGCGGAGACGGGTAGACCTGGCTACACCGCAGGAGCGGGAACGGGTGACCGGGTGGCGCTACGGAACCCGGTAGACCTGGCTAACACCGCCGGAGCCCAGGAGGCCGGGTGGCGCTGCAGAGCCGGGTAGGCCTGGCGACACCGCCGGAGCCGTAAAGGGAGAACGGGTGGTAGCGCTCCGGAGAAGGGGAGGCCTGGTGGTACCGCCGAACCGGAAAAGAGAAAATGGGTGGTGCTGCGCATACGGGAAGAGCTGGCCAACACCGCCAGAGCTCGGGAGACGGTGGCGCTGCGGAGCCGGGTAGGCCTGGCGGCACCGCCGGAGCCGGGGAGACCAGGTGGTTCTGCGGAGCGGGGTAGACCGGGCCAACACCGCCAGAGCCGGAGAGGCCGGGTGGAGCTGCAGAGCCGAGTGGGCCTGGCGGCACCGCCGGAGCGGGGAAGGAGGACCGGGTGGTTCTGCGGAGCCGGGTAGACCGGGCTAACACCACCGGAGCCCGGGAGGCCGGGTGGCGCTGCGGAGCCGGGAAGGCCTGGCGGCACCGCCGGAGCCGTGAAGGGAGACCAGGTGGTTCTGCGGAGCGGGGTAGACCGGGCCAACACCGCCAGAGCCGGAGAGGCCGGGTGGCGCTGCGGAGCCGGGTAGGCCTGGCGGCACCGCCGGAGCGGGGAATGGGGACCGGGAGGTTCTGCGGAGCCGGGTAGACCGGGCCAACACCGCCAGAGCCGGAGAGGCCGGGTGGCGCTGCGGAGCCGGGTAGTCCTGGCGGCACCGCCGGAGCGGGGAATGGGGACCGGGAGGTTCTGCGGAGCAGGGTAGACCGGGCAAACACCGCCGGAGCCGGAGGGGCAGGGTGGCGCTGCGGAGCCGGGAAGGCCTGGCGGCACCGCCGGAGCAGGGAAGGGGGACGGGGTGGTTCTGCGGAGCCGGGTAGACCGGGCTAACACCGCCGGAGCCCGGGAGGCCGGGTGGCGCTGCGGAGCCGGGTACGCCCGGCGGCACCGCCAGAGCGGGGAAGGGGGACCGGGTGGTTCATCGGAGCCGGGTAGACCGTGCAAACACCGCCAGAGCCGGAGAGGCCGGGTGGCGCCGCGGAGCCGGGTACGCCCGGCGGCACCGCCGGAGCCGTAAAGGGAGACCAGGTGGTTCTGCGGAGCGGGGTAGACCGGGCAAACACCGCGAGAGCCGGAGAGGCCGGGTGGCGCTGCGGAGCCGGGTAGGCATGGCGGCACCGCCAGAGCGGGGAATGGGGACCGGGAGGTTCTGCGGAGCCGGGTAGACCGGGCCAACACCGCCAGAGCCGGAGAGGCCGGGTGGCGCTGCGGAGCCGGGTAGTCCTGGCGGCACCGCCGGAGCGGGGAATGGGGACCGGGAGGTTCTGCGGAGCAGGGTAGACCGGGCAAACACCGCCGGAGCCGGAGGGGCAGGGTGGCGCTGCGGAGCCGGGAAGGCCTGGCGGCACCGCCGGAGCGGGGAAGGGGGACCGGGTGGTTCATCGGAGCCGGGTAGACCGTGCAAACACCGCCAGAGCCGGAGAGGCCGGGTGGCGCCGCGGAGCCGGGTAGGCCTGGCAAACACCGCCGGAGCGGGGAAAGGGAGATCGGGTGGTTCTGCGGAGCCGGGTAGACCGGGCAAACACCGCCGGAGCCCGGGAGACCGGGTGGCGCTGCGGAGCACGGTAGGCCTGGCGAACACCGCCAGAGCCCGGGAGGCCGGGTGGCGTTGCGGAGCCAGGTAGACCTGGCTACAATGCCGGAGCCCGGGAGACCGGGTGGCGCTGCGGAGCCGGGTAGACCTGGCGACACTTTCGCAGCCGTGGACACCTGGTGGCACCCGCTGTAGCTGGTTGTGCGTAAAACCAACCTTTCCACGCACCTTTTCACCCCGTACCCCAACTTTTTCGAGAGTTAGGAGTCTCTGCTTCCGGATGGGGTGC
>NC_084786.1:2977370-2992370 GCF_028858725.1 Colius striatus
CCGCCGCGGAGACTCTCCGACATGCCCAGAGAACGCCTCAGAGGGCGCTGCCTGTAGGTCTGGATCAGTAGGAAGGGGGGAGCGGGAGGCGCCGCCATCCACCCGCCCCCAAGACAACGGTTCCCTTTAAGCGAGGGTCGACAAGGCCAGAGGAGAAGCCGCGGCAAGGCTTGACTCCTGCCATCGAGGGTCTTTTTAAGCGTTCGAGAGCACCGGCAACCACCGGGCTTTTACCTGGCCCCACGGGGAACCACTTACCCCGGAGGAAGGAAACGGAAAAAAATAGACCGACACAAAAAACCCGTATCTCACGCGAGGTGCAAGCCTCTGGAGAGTCTCGACACCCTCCAGGTCCCCTGCGCGTTGAGCTGCCAGCCCACTGGGACCACTCAAAAAACGCTTTCGGGATTCCCCCTCTAAAAAAAGCACGGGGGGGGCTCCAAGCTTAAGGCCGGAGGGAAAAAAAAAAAAGAAAAAGGACGAGGTGCCGCTCCCTCGACCGTGACGGTGCAGACCTCCTTTTTCACACCAAGCCCTCCAACATCAACCAGGGAGACCAGAGCAAGCCAGACACCACGGGCCGCCCACGCATGGCCAAACCCCCGGGAAGAAGGCAAGGTGGCACCGCTGACACCTCGCCCGTTGGTCATCGGGCTCTCGGCATGGGAGGCCAGAGAAAGCCGAAGCAGGCTCAAGACTCTACGGCCGCCTGCACGACTCAAGCTCACCGCCAATGACAGCGGGCAGCTGCACCGGCTCTGCCCCCCGACGTGCAGGGGGGGACAGGGCTCCAGCTTAAGGCCGGAAAGAAAAACGCGTTCTAGGGGGGGAGAGCCAGCAAAAGCCACGGGAGCAGGCTCGAGACTCTCAACCCCCGGAGTTCATCTGCATTGGACTGGCCAACCGCCGGGAGCGGCAGCCCCTGTGTGTGTTACTCTTGCCCGCTTCGCAGGCGTCCCCAGCTTAAGGCCGGGGGTGGGGGTGAAAAGAAGGATGAGGCGACGCCACCTCACCGCCAAACATTCCATTCCCTCTTGGATCAGACCCTCAAAGGAGCTGGCGGCAGCCACGGGAGGCTGGACACCATCGGGGGGGGCAAATTCTCGTCCTGATTCACCTTTTTGCCCAAAATCAGCGGGGTCATCCCAAGGGACCCAACGGAGGAGAAGGGAGAGAGAAAAGCCACTGGGGCAGGCTAGTCTCCCCCCCACAGCGTTCGAGTGCCTGGCGACCGCCACCAAGCATCAAGCTCTGCCCGGGGTGAACTCGGCTTCAAGCCAAACCCTCAACACCGGTGCCAGGCATGCAACGGACAGCGGTTGCGACCGTTCTCCAACTTTCCCCGGGTCTCTCGACTGTGCTGGGGTGGGGGTTTGGCATACCAGCGCGAGAGAGCAACCGTGCCGAGCAAGCAGGCAATTTGAGCCACCACCGGGACAAGAGCCACCTCAACGGCCGACCAGCGCCCCACTTAACACCGGCCGCGCCGCGGGCATTGCAGCCGCTCACGAGCTGAGCTGCAAGCGCGAGTCACCGCTCGCCCCTATAGTATGTAAAACTAAGTCCACGCCCGGTTTCGCTTTCAAGAGAGCGACTATGGACTTTACCGGGGTGGCGCTGTACTGCTGCCGCTTTCTACGATGACGCAACTGGAGGCAGCGCGAAACAGCGACCCCTTCGAAAACACCAAGGCAGCCGCAGGGAGCACAGGTCTACCCCGAAGGTCCGTAAGGCTCGTCATGCCGGTGCCGGGTAGACCGCGAAACGATGCAGAGCAGGGTGGACCTGGCGGAGCAAATAAATAGACCCGGCGGCATCTCGGAGCCGGGAAGGCACGGCGGCTCCGCCAGAGCGAGGAGGAAACCGGGTGGCGCTGCGGAGCAGGGTAGACCTGGCAAACAACGCGGGAGACCGGGTGGCGCTGCGGAGACGGGTAGACCTGACCAACAGCGACGGAGACCGCAAGACCGGGTGGCGCTGCGGAGACGGGTAGACCTGGCTACACCGCAGGAGCGGGAACGGGTGACCGGGTGGCGCTACGGAACCCGGTAGACCTGGCTAACACCGCCGGAGCCCAGGAGGCCGGGTGGCGCTGCAGAGCCGGGTAGGCCTGGCGACACCGCCGGAGCCGTAAAGGGAGAACGGGTGGTAGCGCTCCGGAGAAGGGGAGGCCTGGTGGTACCGCCGAACCGGAAAAGAGAAAATGGGTGGTGCTGCGCATACGGGAAGAGCTGGCCAACACCGCCAGAGCTCGGGAGACGGTGGCGCTGCGGAGCCGGGTAGGCCTGGCGGCACCGCCGGAGCCGGGGAGACCAGGTGGTTCTGCGGAGCGGGGTAGACCGGGCCAACACCGCCAGAGCCGGAGAGGCCGGGTGGAGCTGCAGAGCCGAGTGGGCCTGGCGGCACCGCCGGAGCGGGGAAGGAGGACCGGGTGGTTCTGCGGAGCCGGGTAGACCGGGCTAACACCACCGGAGCCCGGGAGGCCGGGTGGCGCTGCGGAGCCGGGAAGGCCTGGCGGCACCGCCGGAGCCGTGAAGGGAGACCAGGTGGTTCTGCGGAGCGGGGTAGACCGGGCCAACACCGCCAGAGCCGGAGAGGCCGGGTGGCGCTGCGGAGCCGGGTAGGCCTGGCGGCACCGCCGGAGCGGGGAATGGGGACCGGGAGGTTCTGCGGAGCCGGGTAGACCGGGCCAACACCGCCAGAGCCGGAGAGGCCGGGTGGCGCTGCGGAGCCGGGTAGTCCTGGCGGCACCGCCGGAGCGGGGAATGGGGACCGGGAGGTTCTGCGGAGCAGGGTAGACCGGGCAAACACCGCCGGAGCCGGAGGGGCAGGGTGGCGCTGCGGAGCCGGGAAGGCCTGGCGGCACCGCCGGAGCAGGGAAGGGGGACGGGGTGGTTCTGCGGAGCCGGGTAGACCGGGCTAACACCGCCGGAGCCCGGGAGGCCGGGTGGCGCTGCGGAGCCGGGTACGCCCGGCGGCACCGCCAGAGCGGGGAAGGGGGACCGGGTGGTTCATCGGAGCCGGGTAGACCGTGCAAACACCGCCAGAGCCGGAGAGGCCGGGTGGCGCCGCGGAGCCGGGTACGCCCGGCGGCACCGCCGGAGCCGTAAAGGGAGACCAGGTGGTTCTGCGGAGCGGGGTAGACCGGGCAAACACCGCGAGAGCCGGAGAGGCCGGGTGGCGCTGCGGAGCCGGGTAGGCATGGCGGCACCGCCAGAGCGGGGAATGGGGACCGGGAGGTTCTGCGGAGCCGGGTAGACCGGGCCAACACCGCCAGAGCCGGAGAGGCCGGGTGGCGCTGCGGAGCCGGGTAGTCCTGGCGGCACCGCCGGAGCGGGGAATGGGGACCGGGAGGTTCTGCGGAGCAGGGTAGACCGGGCAAACACCGCCGGAGCCGGAGGGGCAGGGTGGCGCTGCGGAGCCGGGAAGGCCTGGCGGCACCGCCGGAGCGGGGAAGGGGGACCGGGTGGTTCATCGGAGCCGGGTAGACCGTGCAAACACCGCCAGAGCCGGAGAGGCCGGGTGGCGCCGCGGAGCCGGGTAGGCCTGGCAAACACCGCCGGAGCGGGGAAAGGGAGATCGGGTGGTTCTGCGGAGCCGGGTAGACCGGGCAAACACCGCCGGAGCCCGGGAGACCGGGTGGCGCTGCGGAGCACGGTAGGCCTGGCGAACACCGCCAGAGCCCGGGAGGCCGGGTGGCGTTGCGGAGCCAGGTAGACCTGGCTACAATGCCGGAGCCCGGGAGACCGGGTGGCGCTGCGGAGCCGGGTAGACCTGGCGACACTTTCGCAGCCGTGGACACCTGGTGGCACCCGCTGTAGCTGGTTGTGCGTAAAACCAACCTTTCCACGCACCTTTTCACCCCGTACCCCAACTTTTTCGAGAGTTAGGAGTCTCTGCTTCCGGATGGGGTGCCCCACTGCCAAGTCCGCGCCTCGAGGGTTTATTTTTCCTTTTCTTTTCTTCCTCCTCCTCCCCCTACTCCTTCTCCTCCCCCCCCCCCCAAACTTTTTACCGTTGTTTTTTTTGGAATTTTATTTTCCGGCTTGAATTTATTTCTTCATTTCCCGGGAATAAAATACGTTGACCAGCTGTAAATGTGTCTGCAGGTGCCAACTCAGACATACATGCTTCCCCCCCCAAACAGACATACACACAGATAAGCGCGCGAGCACCACCCCCCCCGCCCACCCCCCCCCCCCTTCCTCTCTCTCCCGCCCTGAGGAGGTCAGGTGCTTCTCCTCTCCAAGCAGTCTGTCTGGCGCCCCCGAGGAGGGGGGGCGGGGGAAGGCGCAGAGAGGTAGCTGGATCCTCCTTCAGGGAGGAGTGGGCGGCATTTCCCGCCTAGCCAAGGGTCACGGGCTCATTTGTGGCGCCAGCAGCGGCAGGGGAAAGGAGGGGGGTGGTCTGGCACAAGGGAAGGCAACAGGGCGGTCGGCGAGCCGGAGTCTGGTGGAAAGGTAGGCTGAAGAAGAGATGGTTTCCCTTTTGACAAAGATTTCTGTTTAGGTCAGTTGAGAGAGTTTTGGGGGTTTTGGGCTTTTATCCCTTCCCCCCCACACACACCCCCACCCCCACCCCCACCCCCGGCTCAGCGTTCGTTTGTTTTTCAACTCGTGGCAGCAGGTGGAGTACAAGGGGGGGCGGGCGGCAGGCAGGACTGCAGCAGGGCGAGTGACTGACTGAGAAAGAAACGCGGGAGTCGGGGCAGGAGCACGGGCTTGTGCCCCGGGAGCCCGGGGTCGAGACTGCACGGCGCCGGGACTCCCTTCTGCCGCGCGGCTGGGAAACAGGAAGAGACGCCGCTGGGTCCTAAAGTCTCCCCGCGGCGGTGGCAAAGCCGGCAACGGTGGGCAGGGACAGGAGTGAGGAGACAGAGACGCCGCTGGGTCCTAAAGTCTCCCCGCGGCGGTGGCAAAGCCGGCAACGGTGGGCAGGGACAGGAGTGAGGAGACAGAGACGGCGCTGGGTCCTAAAGTCTCCCCGCTTCAACTTCCCGTAGGGGCGGCTGGGCAAGGAAGCAAGCCACACGGTCCAGGAATCGGGGGGGGGGGGTGGGGGGGTGTGTGTGTTCCTGTGTCACAGTGAACCGTGTGCGAGGCCGACGAGGAGGGGTGGGGCAGAGAAGGGAGGCTGGCGGGCGGGGGGGGGGGTTGAGGCACGGGGTGGGGGGGCGGTGGGGTTTGGGGAGGGGGTGGGCGCGGCGGAGACAGGGAAGGGCAGCCAGGCTCCAATAGGCAGCATGTGTCACAATGAACCTTTTATCGGGGTGACGGTGGAGAGGGATTAATGGCGGCCGGGTTTGCAGCAAGCCACAGGGTGCAGGGCTGGGGCGGGGAGGGGAATAGCCTATATCACAGTGAATAGTATGTGGGGTTGTCGGGGGGATGGGGGGAGGTGCGGTGGAGACAAAGAACGGCGGCTGGGCTCATAGGGGAAACCTGTGTCACAATGGACCTGTTGCCAGGGTGACAGTGGAGATGGGGTAATGGCGGCCGGGCTCGCTGCGGGCCACGGGGTGCGGGCTTTGGGCGGGGGCAACCTGCATCGCAATGTACCTGTTGAGGGCATGAGGGTGGAGACAGGGTAACGGCAGCTAGGATCGCAGCAGGTCACGGGGTGCAGCGTGAGTGGAGGGACGGCCTGCATCACAATGAACGCGTTGTCGGCATGACGGCGGAGACGGGATAACATAAGCCGGGCCCTCAGCGGCCCTCGGGTTGCAGGGTTTCGGCGGGGAACGGCCTGCGTCACAATGAATCCGTTTTCAGGGTGACGACGGAGAGGGGCAACGGATCCCGGGCCCGCAGCAGGCCTGGGTTTGCAGGGTTTGGGCGGCGGCAGCCTGGGTCACAAGGAAGCCGTTGTCGGGGTGGCGGCAGAGAGGGGCAATGGACCCCGGGCCTGCAGCAGGCCTGGGTTTGCAAGGTTTGGTCGGGGGCGACCTGCATCACAAGGAAGCCGTTTTCAGGGTGACGGCGGAGATGGACAACGGACCCACGGCCTGCAGCAGCCGTGCGTTTGCTAAACTTGGGCGGGGGCGGCCTACGTCACAATGAACCCGTTGTCGGGGTGACGGCGGAGAGGGGAAAAAAACCCCGGGCCCGCAGCAGTCCTGCATTTGCAAGGTTTGGGCGGGGACGGCCTGCGTCACAATGAACCCGTTGTCGGGGTGACGGAGGAGAGGGGCAACAAACCCCAGGCCCGCAGCAGTCCTGGGCTTGCAAGGTTTGGGCGGGGGCGGCCTGCATCACAATGAACCCGTTGTCGGGGTGACGGAGGAGAGGGGCAACGGACCGTGGGCCTGCAGCGGAGGGCGGCAGTGGGTGAGGAGTCCGAAAGCCAGGAAGGGACAAGAAAAGGTTTGCAACTGTGTTGATAATGCCGCCTTGTTGTCTTGCAGCCCGCGTCATCGGCCGCGTCGATGCGCCCCATGCCTGCGTGTGTCCGTGTGATGCGCTCGTGTCGGCTCCCAGTCGACCCCATTCCCTGGAAAAGAGCAGCGAAGTAGCTCCTCGTCCTGAGGGCCGTTCTGCTAAGTCGGGAGGGTCCTGCACCCAATCAGGTACTGCGATCAGGTACTGCCCAAGGAAGCCGATGTCGGGGTGACGGAGGAGGGGGGCAACAAACCCCGGGCCCGCAGCAGGCCTGGGTTTGCAAGGTTTTGTCGGGGGGGACCTGCGTGACAATGAACCCGTTGTCGGGGTGACGGTGGAGAGGGGCAACGGACCCCGGGCCCATAGCAGGCCTGGGTTTTCAAGGTTTGGGCAGGGGACGGCCTGCGTCACAGGGAAGTCGTTGTCGGGGTGACGGCGGAGAGGGGAACAAAACCCCGGGCCCGCACCGGGCCTGGGTTTTCAAGGTTTGGTCAGGGGCGGCCTGCGTCACAATGAACCCGTTGTCGGGGTGACAGCGGAGAGGGGCAACGGTCCCCAGGCCCGCAGCAGGCCTGGGTTTTCAAGGTTTGGTCAGGGGCGGCCTGCGTCACAATGAACCCGTTGTCGGGGTGACGGCGGAGAGGGGCAACGGACCCAGGGCCCGCAGCAGGCGTCCGTTTGCAAGGTCTGGGCGGGGGCGACCTGTGTCACAATGAACCCGTTGTCGGGGTGACAGCGGAGAGGGGCAACGGTCCCCAGGCTCGCAGCGGGCCTGGGTTTGCAAGGTTTCGGCGGGGGACGGCCTGCGTCACAATGAACCCGTTGTCGGGGTGACGGCGGAGAGGGGCAACAAACCCCAGGACCGCAGCGGGCCTGGGTTTGAAAGGTTTGGGTGGGGGCGGCCTGCGTCACAATGAACCCGTTGTTGGGGTGACGGAGGAGAGGGGCAACGGACCGTGGGCCTGCAGCGGAGGGCGGCAGTGGGTGAGGAGTCCGAAAGCCAGGAAGGGACAAGAAAAGGTTTGCAACTGTGTTGATAACGCCACCTTGTTGTCTTGCAGCCCGTGTCATCAGCCGCGTCGATGCGCCCCATGCATGCGTGTGTCCGTGTGATGCGCTCGTGTCAGCTCCCAGTCGACCCCATTCCCTGGAAAGGAGCAGCGAAGTAGCTCCTCGTCCTCAGGGCCGTTCGGCTAAGTCGGGAGGGTCCTGCACCCAATCAGGTACTGCGATCAGGTACTGCCCAAGGAAGCCGATGTCGGGGTGACGGAGGAGGGGGGCAACAAACCCCAGGCCCGCAGCAGGCCTGGGTTTGCAAGGTTTTGTCGGGGGGGGGCCTGCGTCACAATGAACCCGTTGTCGGGGTGACGGTGGAGACGGGCAAAAGACCCCGGGCCCATAGCAGGCCTGGGTTTGCAAGGTTTGGGCGGGGGACGGCCTGCGTCACAATGAACCCGTTGTCGGGGTGACGGCGGAGAGGGGCAAGAGACCCCGGGCCCATAGCAGGCCTGAGTTTTCAAGGTTTTGGCGGGGGACGGCCTGCGTCACAGGGAAGTCGTTGTCGGGGTGACGGCGGAGAGGGGAACAAAACCCCGGGCCCGCAGCAGGCCTGGGTTTGCAAGGTTTGGTCAGGGGGCGGCCTGCGTCACAGGGAAGTCGTTGTCGGGGTGACGACGGAGAGGGGCAACGGACCCAGGGCCCGCAGCAGGCCTGGGTTTCCAAGGTTTCGGCGGGGGACGGCCTGCGTCACAATGAACCCGTTGTCGGGGTGAGGGCGGAGAGGGGCAACGGACCCAGGGCCCGCAGCAGGCCTGGGTTTTCAAGGTTTGGTCAGGGGCGGCCTGCGTCACAATGAACCCGTTGTCGGGGTGAGGGCGGAGAGGGGCAACGGACCCAGGGCCCGCAGCAGGCCTGGGTTTGCAAGGTTTTGTCGGGGGCGGCCTGCGTCACAATGAACCTGTTGTCGGGGTGACGGCGGAGAGGGGCAACGGACCCAGGGCCCGCAGCAGGCCTGGGTTTGCAAGGTTTGGGCGGGGGACGGCCTGCGTCACAAGGAAGCCGTTGTCGGGGTGGCGGCGGAGAGGGGAACAAAACCCCGGGCCCGCACCGGGCCTGGGTTTTCAAGGTTTGGTCAGGGGCGGCCTGCGTCACAATGAACCCGTTGTCGGGGTGACAGCGGAGAGGGGCAACGGTCCCCAGGCCCGCAGCAGGCCTGGGTTTTCAAGGTTTGGTCAGGGGCGGCCTGCGTCACAATGAACCCGTTGTCGGGGTGACGGCGGAGAGGGGCAACGGACCCAGGGCCCGCAGCAGTCCTGCATTTGCAAGGTTTGGGCGGGGACGGCCTGCGTCACAATGAACCCGTTGTCGGGGTGACGGAGGAGAGGGGCAACAAACCCCAGGCCCGCAGCAGTCCTGGGCTTGCAAGGTTTGGGCGGGGGCGGCCTGCATCACAATGAACCCGTTGTCGGGGTGACGGAGGAGAGGGGCAACGGACCGTGGGCCTGCAGCGGAGGGCGGCAGTGGGTGAGGAGTCCGAAAGCCAGGAAGGGACAAGAAAAGGTTTGCAACTGTGTTGATAATGCCGCCTTGTTGTCTTGCAGCCCGCGTCATCGGCCGCGTCGATGCGCCCCATGCCTGCGTGTGTCCGTGTGATGCGCTCGTGTCGGCTCCCAGTCGACCCCATTCCCTGGAAAAGAGCAGCGAAGTAGCTCCTCGTCCTGAGGGCCGTTCTGCTAAGTCGGGAGGGTCCTGCACCCAATCAGGTACTGCGATCAGGTACTGCCCAAGGAAGCCGATGTCGGGGTGACGGAGGAGGGGGGCAACAAACCCCGGGCCCGCAGCAGGCCTGGGTTTGCAAGGTTTTGTCGGGGGGGACCTGCGTGACAATGAACCCGTTGTCGGGGTGACGGTGGAGAGGGGCAACGGACCCCGGGCCCATAGCAGGCCTGGGTTTTCAAGGTTTGGGCAGGGGACGGCCTGCGTCACAGGGAAGTCGTTGTCGGGGTGACGGCGGAGAGGGGAACAAAACCCCGGGCCCGCACCGGGCCTGGGTTTTCAAGGTTTGGTCAGGGGCGGCCTGCGTCACAATGAACCCGTTGTCGGGGTGACAGCGGAGAGGGGCAACGGTCCCCAGGCCCGCAGCAGGCCTGGGTTTTCAAGGTTTGGTCAGGGGCGGCCTGCGTCACAATGAACCCGTTGTCGGGGTGACGGCGGAGAGGGGCAACGGACCCAGGGCCCGCAGCAGGCGTCCGTTTGCAAGGTCTGGGCGGGGGCGACCTGTGTCACAATGAACCCGTTGTCGGGGTGACAGCGGAGAGGGGCAACGGTCCCCAGGCTCGCAGCGGGCCTGGGTTTGCAAGGTTTCGGCGGGGGACGGCCTGCGTCACAATGAACCCGTTGTCGGGGTGACGGCGGAGAGGGGCAACAAACCCCAGGACCGCAGCGGGCCTGGGTTTGAAAGGTTTGGGTGGGGGCGGCCTGCGTCACAATGAACCCGTTGTTGGGGTGACGGAGGAGAGGGGCAACGGACCGTGGGCCTGCAGCGGAGGGCGGCAGTGGGTGAGGAGTCCGAAAGCCAGGAAGGGACAAGAAAAGGTTTGCAACTGTGTTGATAACGCCACCTTGTTGTCTTGCAGCCCGTGTCATCAGCCGCGTCGATGCGCCCCATGCATGCGTGTGTCCGTGTGATGCGCTCGTGTCAGCTCCCAGTCGACCCCATTCCCTGGAAAGGAGCAGCGAAGTAGCTCCTCGTCCTCAGGGCCGTTCGGCTAAGTCGGGAGGGTCCTGCACCCAATCAGGTACTGCGATCAGGTACTGCCCAAGGAAGCCGATGTCGGGGTGACGGAGGAGGGGGGCAACAAACCCCAGGCCCGCAGCAGGCCTGGGTTTGCAAGGTTTTGTCGGGGGGGGGCCTGCGTCACAATGAACCCGTTGTCGGGGTGACGGTGGAGACGGGCAAAAGACCCCGGGCCCATAGCAGGCCTGGGTTTGCAAGGTTTGGGCGGGGGACGGCCTGCGTCACAATGAACCCGTTGTCGGGGTGACGGCGGAGAGGGGCAAGAGACCCCGGGCCCATAGCAGGCCTGAGTTTTCAAGGTTTTGGCGGGGGACGGCCTGCGTCACAGGGAAGTCGTTGTCGGGGTGACGGCGGAGAGGGGAACAAAACCCCGGGCCCGCAGCAGGCCTGGGTTTGCAAGGTTTGGTCAGGGGGCGGCCTGCGTCACAGGGAAGTCGTTGTCGGGGTGACGACGGAGAGGGGCAACGGACCCAGGGCCCGCAGCAGGCCTGGGTTTCCAAGGTTTCGGCGGGGGACGGCCTGCGTCACAATGAACCCGTTGTCGGGGTGAGGGCGGAGAGGGGCAACGGACCCAGGGCCCGCAGCAGGCCTGGGTTTGCAAGGTTTTGTCGGGGGCGGCCTGCGTCACAATGAACCTGTTGTCGGGGTGAGGGCGGAGAGGGGCAACGGACCCAGGGCCCGCAGCAGGCCTGGGTTTGCAAGGTTTGGGCGGGGGACGGCCTGCGTCACAAGGAAGCCGTTGTCGGGGTGACGGCGGAGAGGGGAACAAAACCCCGGGCCCGCACCGGGCCTGGGTTTTCAAGGTTTGGTCAGGGGCGGCCTGCGTCACAATGAACCCGTTGTCGGGGTGACAGCGGAGAGGGGCAACGGTCCCCAGGCCCGCAGCAGGCCTGGGTTTTCAAGGTTTGGTCAGGGGCGGCCTGCGTCACAATGAACCCGTTGTCGGGGTGACGGCGGAGAGGGGCAACGGACCCAGGGCCCGCAGCAGGCGTCCGTTTGCAAGGTCTGGGCGGGGGCGACCTGTGTCACAATGAACCCGTTGTCGGGGTGACGGCGGAGAGGGGCAACAAACTCCAGGCCCGCAGAAGGCCTGGGCTTGCAAGTTTTGGGCGGGGGCGGCCTGCGTCACAATGAACCCATTGTCGGGGTGACGGAGGAGAGGGACAACGGACCGTGGGCCTGCAGCGGAGGGCGGCAGTGGGTGAGGAGTCCGAAAGCCAGGAAGGGACAAGAAAAGGTTTGCAACTGTGTTGATAATGCCGCCTTGTTGTCTTGCAGCCCGCGTCATCGGCCGCGTCGATGCGCCCCATGCCTGCGTGTGTCCGTGTGATGCGCTCGTGTCGGCTCCCAGTCGACCCCATTCCCTGGAAAGGAGCAGCGAAGTAGCTCCTCGTCCTCAGGGCCGTTCTGCTAAGTCGGGAGGGTCCTGCACCCAATCAGGTACTGCGATCAGGTACTGCCCAAGGAAGCCGATGTCGGGGTGACGGAGGAGGGGGGCAACAAACCCCGGGCCCGCAGCAGGCCTGGGTTTGCAAGGTTTTGTCGGGGGGGACCTGCGTGACAATGAACCCGTTGTCGGGGTGACGGTGGAGAGGGGCAACGGACCCCGGGCCCATAGCAGGCCTGGGTTTTCAAGGTTTGGGCAGGGGACGGCCTGCGTCACAGGGAAGTCGTTGTCGGGGTGACGGCGGAGAGGGGAACAAAACCCCGGGCCCGCACCGGGCCTGGGTTTTCAAGGTTTGGTCAGGGGCGGCCTGCGTCACAATGAACCCGTTGTCGGGGTGACGGCGGAGAGGGGCAACGGACCCAGGGCCCGCAGCAGGCGTCCGTTTGCAAGGTCTGGGCGGGGGCGACCTGTGTCACAATGAACCCGTTGTCGGGGTGACGGCGGAGAGGGGCAACGGTCCCCAGGCTCGCAGCGGGCCTGGGTTTGCAAGGTTTCGGCGGGGGACGGCCTGCGTCACAATGAACCCGTTGTCGGGGTGACGGCGGAGAGGGGCAACAAACCCCAGGACCGCAGCGGGCCTGGGTTTGAAAGGTTTGGGTGGGGGCGGCCTGCGTCACAATGAACCCGTTGTTGGGGTGACGGAGGAGAGGGGCAACGGACCGTGGGCCTGCAGCGGAGGGCGGCAGTGGGTGAGGAGTCCGAAAGCCAGGAAGGGACAAGAAAAGGTTTGCAACTGTGTTGATAACGCCACCTTGTTGTCTTGCAGCCCGTGTCATCAGCCGCGTCGATGCGCCCCATGCATGCGTGTGTCCGTGTGATGCGCTCGTGTCGGCTCCCAGTCGACCCCATTCCCTGGAAAGGAGCAGCGAAGTAGCTCCTCGTCCTCAGGGCCGTTCGGCTAAGTCGGGAGGGTCCTGCACCCAATCAGGTACTGCGATCAGGTACTGCCCAAGGAAGCCGATGTCGGGGTGACGGAGGAGGGGGGCAACAAACCCCAGGCCCGCAGCAGGCCTGGGTTTGCAAGGTTTTGTCGGGGGGGGGCCTGCGTCACAATGAACCCGTTGTCGGGGTGACGGTGGAGACGGGCAAAAGACCCCGGGCCCATAGCAGGCCTGGGTTTGCAAGGTTTGGGCGGGGGACGGCCTGCGTCACAATGAACCCGTTGTCGGGGTGACGGCGGAGAGGGGCAACGGACCCAGGGCCCGCAGCAGGCCTGAGTTTTCAAGGTTTTGGCGGGGGACGGCCTGCGTCACAGGGAAGTCGTTGTCGGGGTGACGGTGGAGAGGGGAACAAAACCCCGGGCCCATAGCAGGCCTGGGTTTTCTAGGTTTGGTCAGGGGCGGCCTGCGTCGCAATGAACCCGTTGTCGGGGTGACGGCGGAGAGGGGCAAGAGACCCCGGGCCCATAGCAGGCCTGAGTTTTCAAGGTTTTGGCGGGGGACGGCCTGCGTCACAGGGAAGTCGTTGTCGGGGTGACGGTGGAGAGGGGAACAAAACCCCGGGCCCGCAGCAGGCCTGGGTTTGCAAGGTTTGGTCAGGGGGCGGCCTGCGTCACAGGGAAGTCGTTGTCGGGGTGACGACAGAGAGGGGCAACGGACCCAGGGCCCGCAGCAGGCCTGGGTTTCCAAGGTTTCGGCGGGGGACGGCCTGCGTCACAATGAACCCGTTGTCGGGGTGACGGCGGAGAGGGGCAACGGACCCAGGGCCCGCAGCAGGCCTGGGTTTGCAAGGTTTGGGCGGGGGACGGCCTGCGTCACAATGAACCCGTTGTCGGGGTGAGGGCGGAGAGGGGCAACGGACCCAGGGTCCGCAGCAGGCCTGGGTTTGCAAGGTTTGGGCGGGGGACGGCCTGCGTCACAATGAACCCGTTGTCGGGGTGACGGCGGAGAGGGGCAACGGACCCAGGGCCCGCAGCAGGCGTCTGTTTGCAAGGTTTGGGCGGGCAAAGGAACAATAAGAAAAGAGGAACGGGGTGCAAGCGGCATGCGCGTGTTTTTGTTTGCTCGGAAGATTCTGCGGCCAGGCGGCATCCTCGACGAGGTAAGCTAAATGGGTATCTGTGAATTCGTTACTTAGTTAATTCATTGTCACTAGACAATTAGCTGATGAAGTTCATTTGTTTATGAGTAAAAAAAAAAAAAAAAAAAAAAAAACCAAAACAAAAAACCCCACTAGCTAACTACCTTTGAATTAAGAATCGAATTGGGATGAATCCTCTTCATTCAGTTTTAATTCATGTATTACAGTTTGTTGCTACGCTAAGAGCAATCAACGCTCAATGGACACACACATCGGCGGAAGTCATTTCCAGGGCCAGGAGTTTTAATTTGCGCGTGTGTGATGATTAAAAACATAGCGGCGGGGCTGTCGCCAGGTCCACCCTCCCTGGCAAATCGGCGGGGGGGCGCGGGGGGGGCGCGGGGGGAGGGAGAAAGGGGGGTGAGGTTGCGGCCAGGTCTACCCCGCCGGAAATCATAGCGGCAAGGTCGTCGCCAGGTCTACCCCTCCGAAAGAACGTGGCGTCCGGGCTGCCAGGTCTACCCCCTCGTCGGCGGGGGGAAAAAAAAAATAAAAAAAATAAAAAAAACTAAAAAAAAAACACCCCAAAAGCGGCGGGGCTACCGCCAGGTCTACCTACCCTGGCAAGTCGGCGGAGGGGTGGGGGGGGAAGGGGGGGGGGGGGGAAGGGGGGGGCGGGGGGTTCGGGTTCGGCCAGGTCTACCCCGCCGGTAACAACATAGCGGCAAGATCGTCGCCAGGTCTACCACTCCGAAAGAACGCGGCGGCCTGGGCTGCCAGGTCTACCCCTCGGGAACATCATAGCGGCGGGGCTGTCGCCAGGTCCACCCTCCCTGGCAAATCGGCGAGGGGGGGAGGTTGGGGGGGAAAGAAGAGTTCGGTTGCGGCCAGGTCTACCCCGCTGGCAAATCATAGCGGCAAGGTCGTCGCCAGGTCTACCCCCTCGTAGGCGGAAAAAAAACCCCAAAAGCGGCGGGGCTTCCGCCACGTCTACGTTCCCTGGCAAATCGGCGGGGGGGGGAAGGGGGGGGGGGGGGCGGGGGTTCGGTTTCGGCCAGGTCATCCCCGCCGGCAAATCATAGCGGCAAGGTCGTCGCCAGGTCTACCCATCCGAAAGAACGTGGCGGCTGGGCTGTCAGGTCTTGCCCCTCGTAGGCGGGGGAAAAAAAAAAAAAAAAAAAGCGGCGGGTCTTTCGCCAGGTCTTCCCACCCCTCCGGCAGCTGATAGCGGCGGGGCTGTCGCCAGGTCCACCCTCCCTGGCAAATCGGCGGGGGGCGCGGGGGGGGCGGGGGGGAGAAGGGGGGTTAGGTTGCGGCCAGGTCTACCCCGCCGGAAATCATAGCGGCAAGGTCGTCGCCAG
>NC_084786.1:3004870-3019870 GCF_028858725.1 Colius striatus
GACCGAGGCCAGCACCGACACCTCGCGTGTTTGAGGACACCTGAGGGCTCGCGGGGCCACGCGGCCGTCACACAGCCCGAGTCGGTAAAGCCCGAGGAACCCCGTCGAAGCACGAGGGGGGCAGATTCGGATGGGGCGACGCAGAGAGGCACGCGCCCCGACCGCCGACGCTACCCGCCCGTCACCGCGGCCCCCTACGGCTCAGGGGACTGCAAGACAACACCTCCAGCATGAAACGGGAAGCGAATTGGAAAGGAGACCGCCCTGCCTGAACACCGGACCCCGACCGTGACTCCCTTGTGACGGGGAGCACAGCAGAAGCCGGCCCGCCGGGGGCCCTCTCCGACGCGACCCGAAGTGCCTCATCGATCAGGTGGGGAAGGGAAAGACAGGAAAAGCAACGGCCCCCGCGGCCACGGTTCCTGGGACAACAACAGCCACAACGCGCACCTGACCGCCAGCACCCCCGGGGAGAGTGAAGACGGCAGACGCGGGGCTCTGCGTGCGAGCGAGAACAAAGGCAATGTCTGCAAGAGGTGCTCCAGCAGCCTGAACACCGGCACCAGCCGGCCCGCCGCGGAGACTCTCCGACATGCCCAGAGAACGCCTCAGAGGGCGCTGCCTGTAGGTCTGGATCAGTAGGAAGGGGGGAGCGGGAGGCGCCGCCATCCACCCGCCCCCAAGACAACGGTTCCCTTTAAGCGAGGGTCGACAAGGCCAGAGGAGAAGCCGCGGCAAGGCTTGACTCCTGCCATCGAGGGTCTTTTTAAGCGTTCGAGAGCACCGGCAACCACCGGGCTTTTACCTGGCCCCACGGGGAACCACTTACCCCGGAGGAAGGAAACGGAAAAAAATAGACCGACACAAAAAACCCGTATCTCACGCGAGGTGCAAGCCTCTGGAGAGTCTCGACACCCTCCAGGTCCCCTGCGCGTTGAGCTGCCAGCCCACTGGGACCACTCAAAAAACGCTTTCGGGATTCCCCCTCTAAAAAAAGCACGGGGGGGGCTCCAAGCTTAAGGCCGGAGGGAAAAAAAAAAAAGAAAAAGGACGAGGTGCCGCTCCCTCGACCGTGACGGTGCAGACCTCCTTTTTCACACCAAGCCCTCCAACATCAACCAGGGAGACCAGAGCAAGCCAGACACCACGGGCCGCCCACGCATGGCCAAACCCCCGGGAAGAAGGCAAGGTGGCACCGCTGACACCTCGCCCGTTGGTCATCGGGCTCTCGGCATGGGAGGCCAGAGAAAGCCGAAGCAGGCTCAAGACTCTACGGCCGCCTGCACGACTCAAGCTCACCGCCAATGACAGCGGGCAGCTGCACCGGCTCTGCCCCCCGACGTGCAGGGGGGGACAGGGCTCCAGCTTAAGGCCGGAAAGAAAAACGCGTTCTAGGGGGGGAGAGCCAGCAAAAGCCACGGGAGCAGGCTCGAGACTCTCAACCCCCGGAGTTCATCTGCATTGGACTGGCCAACCGCCGGGAGCGGCAGCCCCTGTGTGTGTTACTCTTGCCCGCTTCGCAGGCGTCCCCAGCTTAAGGCCGGGGGTGGGGGTGAAAAGAAGGATGAGGCGACGCCACCTCACCGCCAAACATTCCATTCCCTCTTGGATCAGACCCTCAAAGGAGCTGGCGGCAGCCACGGGAGGCTGGACACCATCGGGGGGGGCAAATTCTCGTCCTGATTCACCTTTTTGCCCAAAATCAGCGGGGTCATCCCAAGGGACCCAACGGAGGAGAAGGGAGAGAGAAAAGCCACTGGGGCAGGCTAGTCTCCCCCCCACAGCGTTCGAGTGCCTGGCGACCGCCACCAAGCATCAAGCTCTGCCCGGGGTGAACTCGGCTTCAAGCCAAACCCTCAACACCGGTGCCAGGCATGCAACGGACAGCGGTTGCGACCGTTCTCCAACTTTCCCCGGGTCTCTCGACTGTGCTGGGGTGGGGGTTTGGCATACCAGCGCGAGAGAGCAACCGTGCCGAGCAAGCAGGCAATTTGAGCCACCACCGGGACAAGAGCCACCTCAACGGCCGACCAGCGCCCCACTTAACACCGGCCGCGCCGCGGGCATTGCAGCCGCTCACGAGCTGAGCTGCAAGCGCGAGTCACCGCTCGCCCCTATAGTATGTAAAACTAAGTCCACGCCCGGTTTCGCTTTCAAGAGAGCGACTATGGACTTTACCGGGGTGGCGCTGTACTGCTGCCGCTTTCTACGATGACGCAACTGGAGGCAGCGCGAAACAGCGACCCCTTCGAAAACACCAAGGCAGCCGCAGGGAGCACAGGTCTACCCCGAAGGTCCGTAAGGCTCGTCATGCCGGTGCCGGGTAGACCGCGAAACGATGCAGAGCAGGGTGGACCTGGCGGAGCAAATAAATAGACCCGGCGGCATCTCGGAGCCGGGAAGGCACGGCGGCTCCGCCAGAGCGAGGAGGAAACCGGGTGGCGCTGCGGAGCAGGGTAGACCTGGCAAACAACGCGGGAGACCGGGTGGCGCTGCGGAGACGGGTAGACCTGACCAACAGCGACGGAGACCGCAAGACCGGGTGGCGCTGCGGAGACGGGTAGACCTGGCTACACCGCAGGAGCGGGAACGGGTGACCGGGTGGCGCTACGGAACCCGGTAGACCTGGCTAACACCGCCGGAGCCCAGGAGGCCGGGTGGCGCTGCAGAGCCGGGTAGGCCTGGCGACACCGCCGGAGCCGTAAAGGGAGAACGGGTGGTAGCGCTCCGGAGAAGGGGAGGCCTGGTGGTACCGCCGAACCGGAAAAGAGAAAATGGGTGGTGCTGCGCATACGGGAAGAGCTGGCCAACACCGCCAGAGCTCGGGAGACGGTGGCGCTGCGGAGCCGGGTAGGCCTGGCGGCACCGCCGGAGCCGGGGAGACCAGGTGGTTCTGCGGAGCGGGGTAGACCGGGCCAACACCGCCAGAGCCGGAGAGGCCGGGTGGAGCTGCAGAGCCGAGTGGGCCTGGCGGCACCGCCGGAGCGGGGAAGGAGGACCGGGTGGTTCTGCGGAGCCGGGTAGACCGGGCTAACACCACCGGAGCCCGGGAGGCCGGGTGGCGCTGCGGAGCCGGGAAGGCCTGGCGGCACCGCCGGAGCCGTGAAGGGAGACCAGGTGGTTCTGCGGAGCGGGGTAGACCGGGCCAACACCGCCAGAGCCGGAGAGGCCGGGTGGCGCTGCGGAGCCGGGTAGGCCTGGCGGCACCGCCGGAGCGGGGAATGGGGACCGGGAGGTTCTGCGGAGCCGGGTAGACCGGGCCAACACCGCCAGAGCCGGAGAGGCCGGGTGGCGCTGCGGAGCCGGGTAGTCCTGGCGGCACCGCCGGAGCGGGGAATGGGGACCGGGAGGTTCTGCGGAGCAGGGTAGACCGGGCAAACACCGCCGGAGCCGGAGGGGCAGGGTGGCGCTGCGGAGCCGGGAAGGCCTGGCGGCACCGCCGGAGCAGGGAAGGGGGACGGGGTGGTTCTGCGGAGCCGGGTAGACCGGGCTAACACCGCCGGAGCCCGGGAGGCCGGGTGGCGCTGCGGAGCCGGGTACGCCCGGCGGCACCGCCAGAGCGGGGAAGGGGGACCGGGTGGTTCATCGGAGCCGGGTAGACCGTGCAAACACCGCCAGAGCCGGAGAGGCCGGGTGGCGCCGCGGAGCCGGGTACGCCCGGCGGCACCGCCGGAGCCGTAAAGGGAGACCAGGTGGTTCTGCGGAGCGGGGTAGACCGGGCAAACACCGCGAGAGCCGGAGAGGCCGGGTGGCGCTGCGGAGCCGGGTAGGCATGGCGGCACCGCCAGAGCGGGGAATGGGGACCGGGAGGTTCTGCGGAGCCGGGTAGACCGGGCCAACACCGCCAGAGCCGGAGAGGCCGGGTGGCGCTGCGGAGCCGGGTAGTCCTGGCGGCACCGCCGGAGCGGGGAATGGGGACCGGGAGGTTCTGCGGAGCAGGGTAGACCGGGCAAACACCGCCGGAGCCGGAGGGGCAGGGTGGCGCTGCGGAGCCGGGAAGGCCTGGCGGCACCGCCGGAGCGGGGAAGGGGGACCGGGTGGTTCATCGGAGCCGGGTAGACCGTGCAAACACCGCCAGAGCCGGAGAGGCCGGGTGGCGCCGCGGAGCCGGGTAGGCCTGGCAAACACCGCCGGAGCGGGGAAAGGGAGATCGGGTGGTTCTGCGGAGCCGGGTAGACCGGGCAAACACCGCCGGAGCCCGGGAGACCGGGTGGCGCTGCGGAGCACGGTAGGCCTGGCGAACACCGCCAGAGCCCGGGAGGCCGGGTGGCGTTGCGGAGCCAGGTAGACCTGGCTACAATGCCGGAGCCCGGGAGACCGGGTGGCGCTGCGGAGCCGGGTAGACCTGGCGACACTTTCGCAGCCGTGGACACCTGGTGGCACCCGCTGTAGCTGGTTGTGCGTAAAACCAACCTTTCCACGCACCTTTTCACCCCGTACCCCAACTTTTTCGAGAGTTAGGAGTCTCTGCTTCCGGATGGGGTGCCCCACTGCCAAGTCCGCGCCTCGAGGGTTTATTTTTCCTTTTCTTTTCTTCCTCCTCCTCCCCCTACTCCTTCTCCTCCCCCCCCCCCCAAACTTTTTACCGTTGTTTTTTTTGGAATTTTATTTTCCGGCTTGAATTTATTTCTTCATTTCCCGGGAATAAAATACGTTGACCAGCTGTAAATGTGTCTGCAGGTGCCAACTCAGACATACATGCTTCCCCCCCCAAACAGACATACACACAGATAAGCGCGCGAGCACCACCCCCCCCGCCCACCCCCCCCCCCCTTCCTCTCTCTCCCGCCCTGAGGAGGTCAGGTGCTTCTCCTCTCCAAGCAGTCTGTCTGGCGCCCCCGAGGAGGGGGGGCGGGGGAAGGCGCAGAGAGGTAGCTGGATCCTCCTTCAGGGAGGAGTGGGCGGCATTTCCCGCCTAGCCAAGGGTCACGGGCTCATTTGTGGCGCCAGCAGCGGCAGGGGAAAGGAGGGGGGTGGTCTGGCACAAGGGAAGGCAACAGGGCGGTCGGCGAGCCGGAGTCTGGTGGAAAGGTAGGCTGAAGAAGAGATGGTTTCCCTTTTGACAAAGATTTCTGTTTAGGTCAGTTGAGAGAGTTTTGGGGGTTTTGGGCTTTTATCCCTTCCCCCCCACACACACCCCCACCCCCACCCCCACCCCCGGCTCAGCGTTCGTTTGTTTTTCAACTCGTGGCAGCAGGTGGAGTACAAGGGGGGGCGGGCGGCAGGCAGGACTGCAGCAGGGCGAGTGACTGACTGAGAAAGAAACGCGGGAGTCGGGGCAGGAGCACGGGCTTGTGCCCCGGGAGCCCGGGGTCGAGACTGCACGGCGCCGGGACTCCCTTCTGCCGCGCGGCTGGGAAACAGGAAGAGACGCCGCTGGGTCCTAAAGTCTCCCCGCGGCGGTGGCAAAGCCGGCAACGGTGGGCAGGGACAGGAGTGAGGAGACAGAGACGCCGCTGGGTCCTAAAGTCTCCCCGCGGCGGTGGCAAAGCCGGCAACGGTGGGCAGGGACAGGAGTGAGGAGACAGAGACGGCGCTGGGTCCTAAAGTCTCCCCGCTTCAACTTCCCGTAGGGGCGGCTGGGCAAGGAAGCAAGCCACACGGTCCAGGAATCGGGGGGGGGGGGTGGGGGGGTGTGTGTGTTCCTGTGTCACAGTGAACCGTGTGCGAGGCCGACGAGGAGGGGTGGGGCAGAGAAGGGAGGCTGGCGGGCGGGGGGGGGGGTTGAGGCACGGGGTGGGGGGGCGGTGGGGTTTGGGGAGGGGGTGGGCGCGGCGGAGACAGGGAAGGGCAGCCAGGCTCCAATAGGCAGCATGTGTCACAATGAACCTTTTATCGGGGTGACGGTGGAGAGGGATTAATGGCGGCCGGGTTTGCAGCAAGCCACAGGGTGCAGGGCTGGGGCGGGGAGGGGAATAGCCTATATCACAGTGAATAGTATGTGGGGTTGTCGGGGGGATGGGGGGAGGTGCGGTGGAGACAAAGAACGGCGGCTGGGCTCATAGGGGAAACCTGTGTCACAATGGACCTGTTGCCAGGGTGACAGTGGAGATGGGGTAATGGCGGCCGGGCTCGCTGCGGGCCACGGGGTGCGGGCTTTGGGCGGGGGCAACCTGCATCGCAATGTACCTGTTGAGGGCATGAGGGTGGAGACAGGGTAACGGCAGCTAGGATCGCAGCAGGTCACGGGGTGCAGCGTGAGTGGAGGGACGGCCTGCATCACAATGAACGCGTTGTCGGCATGACGGCGGAGACGGGATAACATAAGCCGGGCCCTCAGCGGCCCTCGGGTTGCAGGGTTTCGGCGGGGAACGGCCTGCGTCACAATGAATCCGTTTTCAGGGTGACGACGGAGAGGGGCAACGGATCCCGGGCCCGCAGCAGGCCTGGGTTTGCAGGGTTTGGGCGGCGGCAGCCTGGGTCACAAGGAAGCCGTTGTCGGGGTGGCGGCAGAGAGGGGCAATGGACCCCGGGCCTGCAGCAGGCCTGGGTTTGCAAGGTTTGGTCGGGGGCGACCTGCATCACAAGGAAGCCGTTTTCAGGGTGACGGCGGAGATGGACAACGGACCCACGGCCTGCAGCAGCCGTGCGTTTGCTAAACTTGGGCGGGGGCGGCCTACGTCACAATGAACCCGTTGTCGGGGTGACGGCGGAGAGGGGAAAAAAACCCCGGGCCCGCAGCAGTCCTGCATTTGCAAGGTTTGGGCGGGGACGGCCTGCGTCACAATGAACCCGTTGTCGGGGTGACGGAGGAGAGGGGCAACAAACCCCAGGCCCGCAGCAGTCCTGGGCTTGCAAGGTTTGGGCGGGGGCGGCCTGCATCACAATGAACCCGTTGTCGGGGTGACGGAGGAGAGGGGCAACGGACCGTGGGCCTGCAGCGGAGGGCGGCAGTGGGTGAGGAGTCCGAAAGCCAGGAAGGGACAAGAAAAGGTTTGCAACTGTGTTGATAATGCCGCCTTGTTGTCTTGCAGCCCGCGTCATCGGCCGCGTCGATGCGCCCCATGCCTGCGTGTGTCCGTGTGATGCGCTCGTGTCGGCTCCCAGTCGACCCCATTCCCTGGAAAAGAGCAGCGAAGTAGCTCCTCGTCCTGAGGGCCGTTCTGCTAAGTCGGGAGGGTCCTGCACCCAATCAGGTACTGCGATCAGGTACTGCCCAAGGAAGCCGATGTCGGGGTGACGGAGGAGGGGGGCAACAAACCCCGGGCCCGCAGCAGGCCTGGGTTTGCAAGGTTTTGTCGGGGGGGACCTGCGTGACAATGAACCCGTTGTCGGGGTGACGGTGGAGAGGGGCAACGGACCCCGGGCCCATAGCAGGCCTGGGTTTTCAAGGTTTGGGCAGGGGACGGCCTGCGTCACAGGGAAGTCGTTGTCGGGGTGACGGCGGAGAGGGGAACAAAACCCCGGGCCCGCACCGGGCCTGGGTTTTCAAGGTTTGGTCAGGGGCGGCCTGCGTCACAATGAACCCGTTGTCGGGGTGACAGCGGAGAGGGGCAACGGTCCCCAGGCCCGCAGCAGGCCTGGGTTTTCAAGGTTTGGTCAGGGGCGGCCTGCGTCACAATGAACCCGTTGTCGGGGTGACGGCGGAGAGGGGCAACGGACCCAGGGCCCGCAGCAGGCGTCCGTTTGCAAGGTCTGGGCGGGGGCGACCTGTGTCACAATGAACCCGTTGTCGGGGTGACAGCGGAGAGGGGCAACGGTCCCCAGGCTCGCAGCGGGCCTGGGTTTGCAAGGTTTCGGCGGGGGACGGCCTGCGTCACAATGAACCCGTTGTCGGGGTGACGGCGGAGAGGGGCAACAAACCCCAGGACCGCAGCGGGCCTGGGTTTGAAAGGTTTGGGTGGGGGCGGCCTGCGTCACAATGAACCCGTTGTTGGGGTGACGGAGGAGAGGGGCAACGGACCGTGGGCCTGCAGCGGAGGGCGGCAGTGGGTGAGGAGTCCGAAAGCCAGGAAGGGACAAGAAAAGGTTTGCAACTGTGTTGATAACGCCACCTTGTTGTCTTGCAGCCCGTGTCATCAGCCGCGTCGATGCGCCCCATGCATGCGTGTGTCCGTGTGATGCGCTCGTGTCAGCTCCCAGTCGACCCCATTCCCTGGAAAGGAGCAGCGAAGTAGCTCCTCGTCCTCAGGGCCGTTCGGCTAAGTCGGGAGGGTCCTGCACCCAATCAGGTACTGCGATCAGGTACTGCCCAAGGAAGCCGATGTCGGGGTGACGGAGGAGGGGGGCAACAAACCCCAGGCCCGCAGCAGGCCTGGGTTTGCAAGGTTTTGTCGGGGGGGGGCCTGCGTCACAATGAACCCGTTGTCGGGGTGACGGTGGAGACGGGCAAAAGACCCCGGGCCCATAGCAGGCCTGGGTTTGCAAGGTTTGGGCGGGGGACGGCCTGCGTCACAATGAACCCGTTGTCGGGGTGACGGCGGAGAGGGGCAAGAGACCCCGGGCCCATAGCAGGCCTGAGTTTTCAAGGTTTTGGCGGGGGACGGCCTGCGTCACAGGGAAGTCGTTGTCGGGGTGACGGCGGAGAGGGGAACAAAACCCCGGGCCCGCAGCAGGCCTGGGTTTGCAAGGTTTGGTCAGGGGGCGGCCTGCGTCACAGGGAAGTCGTTGTCGGGGTGACGACGGAGAGGGGCAACGGACCCAGGGCCCGCAGCAGGCCTGGGTTTCCAAGGTTTCGGCGGGGGACGGCCTGCGTCACAATGAACCCGTTGTCGGGGTGAGGGCGGAGAGGGGCAACGGACCCAGGGCCCGCAGCAGGCCTGGGTTTTCAAGGTTTGGTCAGGGGCGGCCTGCGTCACAATGAACCCGTTGTCGGGGTGAGGGCGGAGAGGGGCAACGGACCCAGGGCCCGCAGCAGGCCTGGGTTTGCAAGGTTTTGTCGGGGGCGGCCTGCGTCACAATGAACCTGTTGTCGGGGTGACGGCGGAGAGGGGCAACGGACCCAGGGCCCGCAGCAGGCCTGGGTTTGCAAGGTTTGGGCGGGGGACGGCCTGCGTCACAAGGAAGCCGTTGTCGGGGTGGCGGCGGAGAGGGGAACAAAACCCCGGGCCCGCACCGGGCCTGGGTTTTCAAGGTTTGGTCAGGGGCGGCCTGCGTCACAATGAACCCGTTGTCGGGGTGACAGCGGAGAGGGGCAACGGTCCCCAGGCCCGCAGCAGGCCTGGGTTTTCAAGGTTTGGTCAGGGGCGGCCTGCGTCACAATGAACCCGTTGTCGGGGTGACGGCGGAGAGGGGCAACGGACCCAGGGCCCGCAGCAGTCCTGCATTTGCAAGGTTTGGGCGGGGACGGCCTGCGTCACAATGAACCCGTTGTCGGGGTGACGGAGGAGAGGGGCAACAAACCCCAGGCCCGCAGCAGTCCTGGGCTTGCAAGGTTTGGGCGGGGGCGGCCTGCATCACAATGAACCCGTTGTCGGGGTGACGGAGGAGAGGGGCAACGGACCGTGGGCCTGCAGCGGAGGGCGGCAGTGGGTGAGGAGTCCGAAAGCCAGGAAGGGACAAGAAAAGGTTTGCAACTGTGTTGATAATGCCGCCTTGTTGTCTTGCAGCCCGCGTCATCGGCCGCGTCGATGCGCCCCATGCCTGCGTGTGTCCGTGTGATGCGCTCGTGTCGGCTCCCAGTCGACCCCATTCCCTGGAAAAGAGCAGCGAAGTAGCTCCTCGTCCTGAGGGCCGTTCTGCTAAGTCGGGAGGGTCCTGCACCCAATCAGGTACTGCGATCAGGTACTGCCCAAGGAAGCCGATGTCGGGGTGACGGAGGAGGGGGGCAACAAACCCCGGGCCCGCAGCAGGCCTGGGTTTGCAAGGTTTTGTCGGGGGGGACCTGCGTGACAATGAACCCGTTGTCGGGGTGACGGTGGAGAGGGGCAACGGACCCCGGGCCCATAGCAGGCCTGGGTTTTCAAGGTTTGGGCAGGGGACGGCCTGCGTCACAGGGAAGTCGTTGTCGGGGTGACGGCGGAGAGGGGAACAAAACCCCGGGCCCGCACCGGGCCTGGGTTTTCAAGGTTTGGTCAGGGGCGGCCTGCGTCACAATGAACCCGTTGTCGGGGTGACAGCGGAGAGGGGCAACGGTCCCCAGGCCCGCAGCAGGCCTGGGTTTTCAAGGTTTGGTCAGGGGCGGCCTGCGTCACAATGAACCCGTTGTCGGGGTGACGGCGGAGAGGGGCAACGGACCCAGGGCCCGCAGCAGGCGTCCGTTTGCAAGGTCTGGGCGGGGGCGACCTGTGTCACAATGAACCCGTTGTCGGGGTGACAGCGGAGAGGGGCAACGGTCCCCAGGCTCGCAGCGGGCCTGGGTTTGCAAGGTTTCGGCGGGGGACGGCCTGCGTCACAATGAACCCGTTGTCGGGGTGACGGCGGAGAGGGGCAACAAACCCCAGGACCGCAGCGGGCCTGGGTTTGAAAGGTTTGGGTGGGGGCGGCCTGCGTCACAATGAACCCGTTGTTGGGGTGACGGAGGAGAGGGGCAACGGACCGTGGGCCTGCAGCGGAGGGCGGCAGTGGGTGAGGAGTCCGAAAGCCAGGAAGGGACAAGAAAAGGTTTGCAACTGTGTTGATAACGCCACCTTGTTGTCTTGCAGCCCGTGTCATCAGCCGCGTCGATGCGCCCCATGCATGCGTGTGTCCGTGTGATGCGCTCGTGTCAGCTCCCAGTCGACCCCATTCCCTGGAAAGGAGCAGCGAAGTAGCTCCTCGTCCTCAGGGCCGTTCGGCTAAGTCGGGAGGGTCCTGCACCCAATCAGGTACTGCGATCAGGTACTGCCCAAGGAAGCCGATGTCGGGGTGACGGAGGAGGGGGGCAACAAACCCCAGGCCCGCAGCAGGCCTGGGTTTGCAAGGTTTTGTCGGGGGGGGGCCTGCGTCACAATGAACCCGTTGTCGGGGTGACGGTGGAGACGGGCAAAAGACCCCGGGCCCATAGCAGGCCTGGGTTTGCAAGGTTTGGGCGGGGGACGGCCTGCGTCACAATGAACCCGTTGTCGGGGTGACGGCGGAGAGGGGCAAGAGACCCCGGGCCCATAGCAGGCCTGAGTTTTCAAGGTTTTGGCGGGGGACGGCCTGCGTCACAGGGAAGTCGTTGTCGGGGTGACGGCGGAGAGGGGAACAAAACCCCGGGCCCGCAGCAGGCCTGGGTTTGCAAGGTTTGGTCAGGGGGCGGCCTGCGTCACAGGGAAGTCGTTGTCGGGGTGACGACGGAGAGGGGCAACGGACCCAGGGCCCGCAGCAGGCCTGGGTTTCCAAGGTTTCGGCGGGGGACGGCCTGCGTCACAATGAACCCGTTGTCGGGGTGAGGGCGGAGAGGGGCAACGGACCCAGGGCCCGCAGCAGGCCTGGGTTTGCAAGGTTTTGTCGGGGGCGGCCTGCGTCACAATGAACCTGTTGTCGGGGTGAGGGCGGAGAGGGGCAACGGACCCAGGGCCCGCAGCAGGCCTGGGTTTGCAAGGTTTGGGCGGGGGACGGCCTGCGTCACAAGGAAGCCGTTGTCGGGGTGACGGCGGAGAGGGGAACAAAACCCCGGGCCCGCACCGGGCCTGGGTTTTCAAGGTTTGGTCAGGGGCGGCCTGCGTCACAATGAACCCGTTGTCGGGGTGACAGCGGAGAGGGGCAACGGTCCCCAGGCCCGCAGCAGGCCTGGGTTTTCAAGGTTTGGTCAGGGGCGGCCTGCGTCACAATGAACCCGTTGTCGGGGTGACGGCGGAGAGGGGCAACGGACCCAGGGCCCGCAGCAGGCGTCCGTTTGCAAGGTCTGGGCGGGGGCGACCTGTGTCACAATGAACCCGTTGTCGGGGTGACGGCGGAGAGGGGCAACAAACTCCAGGCCCGCAGAAGGCCTGGGCTTGCAAGTTTTGGGCGGGGGCGGCCTGCGTCACAATGAACCCATTGTCGGGGTGACGGAGGAGAGGGACAACGGACCGTGGGCCTGCAGCGGAGGGCGGCAGTGGGTGAGGAGTCCGAAAGCCAGGAAGGGACAAGAAAAGGTTTGCAACTGTGTTGATAATGCCGCCTTGTTGTCTTGCAGCCCGCGTCATCGGCCGCGTCGATGCGCCCCATGCCTGCGTGTGTCCGTGTGATGCGCTCGTGTCGGCTCCCAGTCGACCCCATTCCCTGGAAAGGAGCAGCGAAGTAGCTCCTCGTCCTCAGGGCCGTTCTGCTAAGTCGGGAGGGTCCTGCACCCAATCAGGTACTGCGATCAGGTACTGCCCAAGGAAGCCGATGTCGGGGTGACGGAGGAGGGGGGCAACAAACCCCGGGCCCGCAGCAGGCCTGGGTTTGCAAGGTTTTGTCGGGGGGGACCTGCGTGACAATGAACCCGTTGTCGGGGTGACGGTGGAGAGGGGCAACGGACCCCGGGCCCATAGCAGGCCTGGGTTTTCAAGGTTTGGGCAGGGGACGGCCTGCGTCACAGGGAAGTCGTTGTCGGGGTGACGGCGGAGAGGGGAACAAAACCCCGGGCCCGCACCGGGCCTGGGTTTTCAAGGTTTGGTCAGGGGCGGCCTGCGTCACAATGAACCCGTTGTCGGGGTGACGGCGGAGAGGGGCAACGGACCCAGGGCCCGCAGCAGGCGTCCGTTTGCAAGGTCTGGGCGGGGGCGACCTGTGTCACAATGAACCCGTTGTCGGGGTGACGGCGGAGAGGGGCAACGGTCCCCAGGCTCGCAGCGGGCCTGGGTTTGCAAGGTTTCGGCGGGGGACGGCCTGCGTCACAATGAACCCGTTGTCGGGGTGACGGCGGAGAGGGGCAACAAACCCCAGGACCGCAGCGGGCCTGGGTTTGAAAGGTTTGGGTGGGGGCGGCCTGCGTCACAATGAACCCGTTGTTGGGGTGACGGAGGAGAGGGGCAACGGACCGTGGGCCTGCAGCGGAGGGCGGCAGTGGGTGAGGAGTCCGAAAGCCAGGAAGGGACAAGAAAAGGTTTGCAACTGTGTTGATAACGCCACCTTGTTGTCTTGCAGCCCGTGTCATCAGCCGCGTCGATGCGCCCCATGCATGCGTGTGTCCGTGTGATGCGCTCGTGTCGGCTCCCAGTCGACCCCATTCCCTGGAAAGGAGCAGCGAAGTAGCTCCTCGTCCTCAGGGCCGTTCGGCTAAGTCGGGAGGGTCCTGCACCCAATCAGGTACTGCGATCAGGTACTGCCCAAGGAAGCCGATGTCGGGGTGACGGAGGAGGGGGGCAACAAACCCCAGGCCCGCAGCAGGCCTGGGTTTGCAAGGTTTTGTCGGGGGGGGGCCTGCGTCACAATGAACCCGTTGTCGGGGTGACGGTGGAGACGGGCAAAAGACCCCGGGCCCATAGCAGGCCTGGGTTTGCAAGGTTTGGGCGGGGGACGGCCTGCGTCACAATGAACCCGTTGTCGGGGTGACGGCGGAGAGGGGCAACGGACCCAGGGCCCGCAGCAGGCCTGAGTTTTCAAGGTTTTGGCGGGGGACGGCCTGCGTCACAGGGAAGTCGTTGTCGGGGTGACGGTGGAGAGGGGAACAAAACCCCGGGCCCATAGCAGGCCTGGGTTTTCTAGGTTTGGTCAGGGGCGGCCTGCGTCGCAATGAACCCGTTGTCGGGGTGACGGCGGAGAGGGGCAAGAGACCCCGGGCCCATAGCAGGCCTGAGTTTTCAAGGTTTTGGCGGGGGACGGCCTGCGTCACAGGGAAGTCGTTGTCGGGGTGACGGTGGAGAGGGGAACAAAACCCCGGGCCCGCAGCAGGCCTGGGTTTGCAAGGTTTGGTCAGGGGGCGGCCTGCGTCACAGGGAAGTCGTTGTCGGGGTGACGACAGAGAGGGGCAACGGACCCAGGGCCCGCAGCAGGCCTGGGTTTCCAAGGTTTCGGCGGGGGACGGCCTGCGTCACAATGAACCCGTTGTCGGGGTGACGGCGGAGAGGGGCAACGGACCCAGGGCCCGCAGCAGGCCTGGGTTTGCAAGGTTTGGGCGGGGGACGGCCTGCGTCACAATGAACCCGTTGTCGGGGTGAGGGCGGAGAGGGGCAACGGACCCAGGGTCCGCAGCAGGCCTGGGTTTGCAAGGTTTGGGCGGGGGACGGCCTGCGTCACAATGAACCCGTTGTCGGGGTGACGGCGGAGAGGGGCAACGGACCCAGGGCCCGCAGCAGGCGTCTGTTTGCAAGGTTTGGGCGGGCAAAGGAACAATAAGAAAAGAGGAACGGGGTGCAAGCGGCATGCGCGTGTTTTTGTTTGCTCGGAAGATTCTGCGGCCAGGCGGCATCCTCGACGAGGTAAGCTAAATGGGTATCTGTGAATTCGTTACTTAGTTAATTCATTGTCACTAGACAATTAGCTGATGAAGTTCATTTGTTTATGAGTAAAAAAAAAAAAAAAAAAAAAAAAACCAAAACAAAAAACCCCACTAGCTAACTACCTTTGAATTAAGAATCGAATTGGGATGAATCCTCTTCATTCAGTTTTAATTCATGTATTACAGTTTGTTGCTACGCTAAGAGCAATCAACGCTCAATGGACACACACATCGGCGGAAGTCATTTCCAGGGCCAGGAGTTTTAATTTGCGCGTGTGTGATGATTAAAAACATAGCGGCGGGGCTGTCGCCAGGTCCACCCTCCCTGGCAAATCGGCGGGGGGGCGCGGGGGGGGCGCGGGGGGAGGGAGAAAGGGGGGTGAGGTTGCGGCCAGGTCTACCCCGCCGGAAATCATAGCGGCAAGGTCGTCGCCAGGTCTACCCCTCCGAAAGAACGTGGCGTCCGGGCTGCCAGGTCTACCCCCTCGTCGGCGGGGGGAAAAAAAAAATAAAAAAAATAAAAAAAACTAAAAAAAAAACACCCCAAAAGCGGCGGGGCTACCGCCAGGTCTACCTACCCTGGCAAGTCGGCGGAGGGGTGGGGGGGGAAGGGGGGGGGGGGGGAAGGGGGGGGCGGGGGGTTCGGGTTCGGCCAGGTCTACCCCGCCGGTAACAACATAGCGGCAAGATCGTCGCCAGGTCTACCACTCCGAAAGAACGCGGCGGCCTGGGCTGCCAGGTCTACCCCT
>NC_084786.1:3032370-3037662 GCF_028858725.1 Colius striatus
GAGGAGACAGCGACCCGCTGAGGCGGGCACGACCCCGCCACCGAGCTCCCTTGCTGGGGCGACTCACTCTGCAGCAGGCAGCGGTGCGGCACGAGAAGCCCACAAGGAACCAACAAGCCGCGACGGTGGGAGACGCCTCCCTGCCGCCCGCGCGCTTTCTTACCCCAGTTGCAAAGTTGGCTCGGCCGCCCCACCGCCCAAGCGCTGCTTGTGGCCGGCACCCACGGGATACACGGACCGAGGCCAGCACCGACACCTCGCGTGTTTGAGGACACCTGAGGGCTCGCGGGGCCACGCGGCCGTCACACAGCCCGAGTCGGTAAAGCCCGAGGAACCCCGTCGAAGCACGAGGGGGGCAGATTCGGATGGGGCGACGCAGAGAGGCACGCGCCCCGACCGCCGACGCTACCCGCCCGTCACCGCGGCCCCCTACGGCTCAGGGGACTGCAAGACAACACCTCCAGCATGAAACGGGAAGCGAATTGGAAAGGAGACCGCCCTGCCTGAACACCGGACCCCGACCGTGACTCCCTTGTGACGGGGAGCACAGCAGAAGCCGGCCCGCCGGGGGCCCTCTCCGACGCGACCCGAAGTGCCTCATCGATCAGGTGGGGAAGGGAAAGACAGGAAAAGCAACGGCCCCCGCGGCCACGGTTCCTGGGACAACAACAGCCACAACGCGCACCTGACCGCCAGCACCCCCGGGGAGAGTGAAGACGGCAGACGCGGGGCTCTGCGTGCGAGCGAGAACAAAGGCAATGTCTGCAAGAGGTGCTCCAGCAGCCTGAACACCGGCACCAGCCGGCCCGCCGCGGAGACTCTCCGACATGCCCAGAGAACGCCTCAGAGGGCGCTGCCTGTAGGTCTGGATCAGTAGGAAGGGGGGAGCGGGAGGCGCCGCCATCCACCCGCCCCCAAGACAACGGTTCCCTTTAAGCGAGGGTCGACAAGGCCAGAGGAGAAGCCGCGGCAAGGCTTGACTCCTGCCATCGAGGGTCTTTTTAAGCGTTCGAGAGCACCGGCAACCACCGGGCTTTTACCTGGCCCCACGGGGAACCACTTACCCCGGAGGAAGGAAACGGAAAAAAATAGACCGACACAAAAAACCCGTATCTCACGCGAGGTGCAAGCCTCTGGAGAGTCTCGACACCCTCCAGGTCCCCTGCGCGTTGAGCTGCCAGCCCACTGGGACCACTCAAAAAACGCTTTCGGGATTCCCCCTCTAAAAAAAGCACGGGGGGGGCTCCAAGCTTAAGGCCGGAGGGAAAAAAAAAAAAGAAAAAGGACGAGGTGCCGCTCCCTCGACCGTGACGGTGCAGACCTCCTTTTTCACACCAAGCCCTCCAACATCAACCAGGGAGACCAGAGCAAGCCAGACACCACGGGCCGCCCACGCATGGCCAAACCCCCGGGAAGAAGGCAAGGTGGCACCGCTGACACCTCGCCCGTTGGTCATCGGGCTCTCGGCATGGGAGGCCAGAGAAAGCCGAAGCAGGCTCAAGACTCTACGGCCGCCTGCACGACTCAAGCTCACCGCCAATGACAGCGGGCAGCTGCACCGGCTCTGCCCCCCGACGTGCAGGGGGGGACAGGGCTCCAGCTTAAGGCCGGAAAGAAAAACGCGTTCTAGGGGGGGAGAGCCAGCAAAAGCCACGGGAGCAGGCTCGAGACTCTCAACCCCCGGAGTTCATCTGCATTGGACTGGCCAACCGCCGGGAGCGGCAGCCCCTGTGTGTGTTACTCTTGCCCGCTTCGCAGGCGTCCCCAGCTTAAGGCCGGGGGTGGGGGTGAAAAGAAGGATGAGGCGACGCCACCTCACCGCCAAACATTCCATTCCCTCTTGGATCAGACCCTCAAAGGAGCTGGCGGCAGCCACGGGAGGCTGGACACCATCGGGGGGGGCAAATTCTCGTCCTGATTCACCTTTTTGCCCAAAATCAGCGGGGTCATCCCAAGGGACCCAACGGAGGAGAAGGGAGAGAGAAAAGCCACTGGGGCAGGCTAGTCTCCCCCCCACAGCGTTCGAGTGCCTGGCGACCGCCACCAAGCATCAAGCTCTGCCCGGGGTGAACTCGGCTTCAAGCCAAACCCTCAACACCGGTGCCAGGCATGCAACGGACAGCGGTTGCGACCGTTCTCCAACTTTCCCCGGGTCTCTCGACTGTGCTGGGGTGGGGGTTTGGCATACCAGCGCGAGAGAGCAACCGTGCCGAGCAAGCAGGCAATTTGAGCCACCACCGGGACAAGAGCCACCTCAACGGCCGACCAGCGCCCCACTTAACACCGGCCGCGCCGCGGGCATTGCAGCCGCTCACGAGCTGAGCTGCAAGCGCGAGTCACCGCTCGCCCCTATAGTATGTAAAACTAAGTCCACGCCCGGTTTCGCTTTCAAGAGAGCGACTATGGACTTTACCGGGGTGGCGCTGTACTGCTGCCGCTTTCTACGATGACGCAACTGGAGGCAGCGCGAAACAGCGACCCCTTCGAAAACACCAAGGCAGCCGCAGGGAGCACAGGTCTACCCCGAAGGTCCGTAAGGCTCGTCATGCCGGTGCCGGGTAGACCGCGAAACGATGCAGAGCAGGGTGGACCTGGCGGAGCAAATAAATAGACCCGGCGGCATCTCGGAGCCGGGAAGGCACGGCGGCTCCGCCAGAGCGAGGAGGAAACCGGGTGGCGCTGCGGAGCAGGGTAGACCTGGCAAACAACGCGGGAGACCGGGTGGCGCTGCGGAGACGGGTAGACCTGACCAACAGCGACGGAGACCGCAAGACCGGGTGGCGCTGCGGAGACGGGTAGACCTGGCTACACCGCAGGAGCGGGAACGGGTGACCGGGTGGCGCTACGGAACCCGGTAGACCTGGCTAACACCGCCGGAGCCCAGGAGGCCGGGTGGCGCTGCAGAGCCGGGTAGGCCTGGCGACACCGCCGGAGCCGTAAAGGGAGAACGGGTGGTAGCGCTCCGGAGAAGGGGAGGCCTGGTGGTACCGCCGAACCGGAAAAGAGAAAATGGGTGGTGCTGCGCATACGGGAAGAGCTGGCCAACACCGCCAGAGCTCGGGAGACGGTGGCGCTGCGGAGCCGGGTAGGCCTGGCGGCACCGCCGGAGCCGGGGAGACCAGGTGGTTCTGCGGAGCGGGGTAGACCGGGCCAACACCGCCAGAGCCGGAGAGGCCGGGTGGAGCTGCAGAGCCGAGTGGGCCTGGCGGCACCGCCGGAGCGGGGAAGGAGGACCGGGTGGTTCTGCGGAGCCGGGTAGACCGGGCTAACACCACCGGAGCCCGGGAGGCCGGGTGGCGCTGCGGAGCCGGGAAGGCCTGGCGGCACCGCCGGAGCCGTGAAGGGAGACCAGGTGGTTCTGCGGAGCGGGGTAGACCGGGCCAACACCGCCAGAGCCGGAGAGGCCGGGTGGCGCTGCGGAGCCGGGTAGGCCTGGCGGCACCGCCGGAGCGGGGAATGGGGACCGGGAGGTTCTGCGGAGCCGGGTAGACCGGGCCAACACCGCCAGAGCCGGAGAGGCCGGGTGGCGCTGCGGAGCCGGGTAGTCCTGGCGGCACCGCCGGAGCGGGGAATGGGGACCGGGAGGTTCTGCGGAGCAGGGTAGACCGGGCAAACACCGCCGGAGCCGGAGGGGCAGGGTGGCGCTGCGGAGCCGGGAAGGCCTGGCGGCACCGCCGGAGCAGGGAAGGGGGACGGGGTGGTTCTGCGGAGCCGGGTAGACCGGGCTAACACCGCCGGAGCCCGGGAGGCCGGGTGGCGCTGCGGAGCCGGGTACGCCCGGCGGCACCGCCAGAGCGGGGAAGGGGGACCGGGTGGTTCATCGGAGCCGGGTAGACCGTGCAAACACCGCCAGAGCCGGAGAGGCCGGGTGGCGCCGCGGAGCCGGGTACGCCCGGCGGCACCGCCGGAGCCGTAAAGGGAGACCAGGTGGTTCTGCGGAGCGGGGTAGACCGGGCAAACACCGCGAGAGCCGGAGAGGCCGGGTGGCGCTGCGGAGCCGGGTAGGCATGGCGGCACCGCCAGAGCGGGGAATGGGGACCGGGAGGTTCTGCGGAGCCGGGTAGACCGGGCCAACACCGCCAGAGCCGGAGAGGCCGGGTGGCGCTGCGGAGCCGGGTAGTCCTGGCGGCACCGCCGGAGCGGGGAATGGGGACCGGGAGGTTCTGCGGAGCAGGGTAGACCGGGCAAACACCGCCGGAGCCGGAGGGGCAGGGTGGCGCTGCGGAGCCGGGAAGGCCTGGCGGCACCGCCGGAGCGGGGAAGGGGGACCGGGTGGTTCATCGGAGCCGGGTAGACCGTGCAAACACCGCCAGAGCCGGAGAGGCCGGGTGGCGCCGCGGAGCCGGGTAGGCCTGGCAAACACCGCCGGAGCGGGGAAAGGGAGATCGGGTGGTTCTGCGGAGCCGGGTAGACCGGGCAAACACCGCCGGAGCCCGGGAGACCGGGTGGCGCTGCGGAGCACGGTAGGCCTGGCGAACACCGCCAGAGCCCGGGAGGCCGGGTGGCGTTGCGGAGCCAGGTAGACCTGGCTACAATGCCGGAGCCCGGGAGACCGGGTGGCGCTGCGGAGCCGGGTAGACCTGGCGACACTTTCGCAGCCGTGGACACCTGGTGGCACCCGCTGTAGCTGGTTGTGCGTAAAACCAACCTTTCCACGCACCTTTTCACCCCGTACCCCAACTTTTTCGAGAGTTAGGAGTCTCTGCTTCCGGATGGGGTGCCCCACTGCCAAGTCCGCGCCTCGAGGGTTTATTTTTCCTTTTCTTTTCTTCCTCCTCCTCCCCCTACTCCTTCTCCTCCCCCCCCCCCCAAACTTTTTACCGTTGTTTTTTTTGGAATTTTATTTTCCGGCTTGAATTTATTTCTTCATTTCCCGGGAATAAAATACGTTGACCAGCTGTAAATGTGTCTGCAGGTGCCAACTCAGACATACATGCTTCCCCCCCCAAACAGACATACACACAGATAAGCGCGCGAGCACCACCCCCCCCGCCCACCCCCCCCCCCCTTCCTCTCTCTCCCGCCCTGAGGAGGTCAGGTGCTTCTCCTCTCCAAGCAGTCTGTCTGGCGCCCCCGAGGAGGGGGGGCGGGGGAAGGCGCAGAGAGGTAGCTGGATCCTCCTTCAGGGAGGAGTGGGCGGCATTTCCCGCCTAGCCAAGGGTCACGGGCTCATTTGTGGCGCCAGCAGCGGCAGGGGAAAGGAGGGGGGTGGTCTGGCACAAGGGAAGGCAACAGGGCGGTCGGCGAGCCGGAGTCTGGTGGAAAGGTAGGCTGAAGAAGAGATGGTTTCCC
>NC_084786.1:3042862-3057862 GCF_028858725.1 Colius striatus
CCTTGCCGCTATGATTTCCGGCGGGGTAGACCTGGCCGCAACCTCACCCCCCTTTCTCCCTCCCCCCGCGCCCCCCCCGCGCCCCCCCGCCGATTTGCCAGGGAGGGTGGACCTGGCGACAGCCCCGCCGCTATGTTTTTAATCATCACACACGCGCAAATTAAAACTCCTGGCCCTGGAAATGACTTCCGCCGATGTGTGTGTCCATTGAGCGTTGATTGCTCTTAGCGTAGCAACAAACTGTAATACATGAATTAAAACTGAATGAAGAGGATTCATCCCAATTCGATTCTTAATTCAAAGGTAGTTAGCTAGTGGGGTTTTTTGTTTTGGTTTTTTTTTTTTTTTTTTTTTTTTTACTCATAAACAAATGAACTTCATCAGCTAATTGTCTAGTGACAATGAATTAACTAAGTAACGAATTCACAGATACCCATTTAGCTTACCTCGTCGAGGATGCCGCCTGGCCGCAGAATCTTCCGAGCAAACAAAAACACGCGCATGCCGCTTGCACCCCGTTCCTCTTTTCTTATTGTTCCTTTGCCCGCCCAAACCTTGCAAACAGACGCCTGCTGCGGGCCCTGGGTCCGTTGCCCCTCTCCGCCGTCACCCCGACAACGGGTTCATTGTGACGCAGGCCGTCCCCCGCCCAAACCTTGCAAACCCAGGCCTGCTGCGGACCCTGGGTCCGTTGCCCCTCTCCGCCCTCACCCCGACAACGGGTTCATTGTGACGCAGGCCGTCCCCCGCCCAAACCTTGCAAACCCAGGCCTGCTGCGGGCCCTGGGTCCGTTGCCCCTCTCCGCCGTCACCCCGACAACGGGTTCATTGTGACGCAGGCCGTCCCCCGCCGAAACCTTGGAAACCCAGGCCTGCTGCGGGCCCTGGGTCCGTTGCCCCTCTCTGTCGTCACCCCGACAACGACTTCCCTGTGACGCAGGCCGCCCCCTGACCAAACCTTGCAAACCCAGGCCTGCTGCGGGCCCGGGGTTTTGTTCCCCTCTCCACCGTCACCCCGACAACGACTTCCCTGTGACGCAGGCCGTCCCCCGCCAAAACCTTGAAAACTCAGGCCTGCTATGGGCCCGGGGTCTCTTGCCCCTCTCCGCCGTCACCCCGACAACGGGTTCATTGCGACGCAGGCCGCCCCTGACCAAACCTAGAAAACCCAGGCCTGCTATGGGCCCGGGGTTTTGTTCCCCTCTCCACCGTCACCCCGACAACGACTTCCCTGTGACGCAGGCCGTCCCCCGCCAAAACCTTGAAAACTCAGGCCTGCTGCGGGCCCTGGGTCCGTTGCCCCTCTCCGCCGTCACCCCGACAACGGGTTCATTGTGACGCAGGCCGTCCCCCGCCCAAACCTTGCAAACCCAGGCCTGCTATGGGCCCGGGGTCTTTTGCCCGTCTCCACCGTCACCCCGACAACGGGTTCATTGTGACGCAGGCCCCCCCCCGACAAAACCTTGCAAACCCAGGCCTGCTGCGGGCCTGGGGTTTGTTGCCCCCCTCCTCCGTCACCCCGACATCGGCTTCCTTGGGCAGTACCTGATCGCAGTACCTGATTGGGTGCAGGACCCTCCCGACTTAGCCGAACGGCCCTGAGGACGAGGAGCTACTTCGCTGCTCCTTTCCAGGGAATGGGGTCGACTGGGAGCCGACACGAGCGCATCACACGGACACACGCATGCATGGGGCGCATCGACGCGGCTGATGACACGGGCTGCAAGACAACAAGGTGGCGTTATCAACACAGTTGCAAACCTTTTCTTGTCCCTTCCTGGCTTTCGGACTCCTCACCCACTGCCGCCCTCCGCTGCAGGCCCACGGTCCGTTGCCCCTCTCCTCCGTCACCCCAACAACGGGTTCATTGTGACGCAGGCCGCCCCCACCCAAACCTTTCAAACCCAGGCCCGCTGCGGTCCTGGGGTTTGTTGCCCCTCTCCGCCGTCACCCCGACAACGGGTTCATTGTGACGCAGGCCGTCCCCCGCCGAAACCTTGCAAACCCAGGCCCGCTGCGAGCCTGGGGACCGTTGCCCCTCTCCGCCGTCACCCCGACAACGGGTTCATTGTGACACAGGTCGCCCCCGCCCAGACCTTGCAAACGGACGCCTGCTGCGGGCCCTGGGTCCGTTGCCCCTCTCCGCCGTCACCCCGACAACGGGTTCATTGTGACGCAGGCCGCCCCTGACCAAACCTTGAAAACCCAGGCCCGGTGCGGGCCCGGGGTTTTGTTCCCCTCTCCGCCGTCACCCCGACAACGACTTCCCTGTGACGCAGGCCGTCCCCTGCCCAAACCTTGAAAACCCAGGCCTGCTATGGGCCCGGGGTCCGTTGCCCCTCTCCACCGTCACCCCGACAACGGGTTCATTGTCACGCAGGTCCCCCCCGACAAAACCTTGCAAACCCAGGCCTGCTGCGGGCCCGGGGTTTGTTGCCCCCCTCCTCCGTCACCCCGACATCGGCTTCCTTGGGCAGTACCTGATCGCAGTACCTGATTGGGTGCAGGACCCTCCCGACTTAGCAGAACGGCCCTGAGGACGAGGAGCTACTTCGCTGCTCCTTTCCAGGGAATGGGGTCGACTGGGAGCCGACACGAGCGCATCACACGGACACACGCAGGCATGGGGCGCATCGACGCGGCCGATGACGCGGGCTGCAAGACAACAAGGCGGCATTATCAACACAGTTGCAAACCTTTTCTTGTCCCTTCCTGGCTTTCGGACTCCTCACCCACTGCCGCCCTCCGCTGCAGGCCCACGGTCCGTTGTCCCTCTCCTCCGTCACCCCGACAATGGGTTCATTGTGACGCAGGCCGCCCCCGCCCAAAACTTGCAAGCCCAGGCCTTCTGCGGGCCTGGAGTTTGTTGCCCCTCTCCGCCGTCACCCCGACAACGGGTTCATTGTGACACAGGTCGCCCCCGCCCAGACCTTGCAAACGGACGCCTGCTGCGGGCCCTGGGTCCGTTGCCCCTCTCCGCCGTCACCCCGACAACGGGTTCATTGTGACGCAGGCCGCCCCTGACCAAACCTTGAAAACCCAGGCCTGCTGCGGGCCTGGGGACCGTTGCCCCTCTCCGCTGTCACCCCGACAACGGGTTCATTGTGACGCAGGCCGCCCCTGACCAAACCTTGAAAACCCAGGCCCGGTGCGGGCCCGGGGTTTTGTTCCCCTCTCCGCCGTCACCCCGACAACGGCTTCCTTGTGACGCAGGCCGTCCCCCGCCCAAACCTTGCAAACCCAGGCCTGCTGCGGGCCCTGGGTCCGTTGCCCCTCTCCGCCCTCACCCCGACAACAGGTTCATTGTGACGCAGGCCGCCCCCGACAAAACCTTGCAAACCCAGGCCTGCTGCGGGCCCTGGGTCCGTTGCCCCTCTCCGCCCTCACCCCGACAACGGGTTCATTGTGACGCAGGCCGTCCCCCGCCGAAACCTTGGAAACCCAGGCCTGCTGCGGGCCCTGGGTCCGTTGCCCCTCTCCGTCGTCACCCCGACAACGACTTCCCTGTGACGCAGGCCGCCCCCTGACCAAACCTTGCAAACCCAGGCCTGCTGCGGGCCCGGGGTTTTGTTCCCCTCTCCGCCGTCACCCCGACAACGACTTCCCTGTGACGCAGGCCGTCCCCCGCCAAAACCTTGAAAACTCAGGCCTGCTATGGGCCCGGGGTCTCTTGCCCCTCTCCGCCGTCACCCCGACAACGGGTTCATTGTGACGCAGGCCGTCCCCCGCCCAAACCTTGCAAACCCAGGCCTGCTATGGGCCCGGGGTCTTTTGCCCGTCTCCACCGTCACCCCGACAACGGGTTCATTGTGACGCAGGCCCCCCCCCGACAAAACCTTGCAAACCCAGGCCTGCTGCGGGCCTGGGGTTTGTTGCCCCCCTCCTCCGTCACCCCGACATCGGCTTCCTTGGGCAGTACCTGATCGCAGTACCTGATTGGGTGCAGGACCCTCCCGACTTAGCCGAACGGCCCTGAGGACGAGGAGCTACTTCGCTGCTCCTTTCCAGGGAATGGGGTCGACTGGGAGCTGACACGAGCGCATCACACGGACACATGCATGCATGGGGCGCATCGACGCGGCTGATGACACGGGCTGCAAGACAACAAGGTGGCGTTATCAACACAGTTGCAAACCTTTTCTTGTCCCTTCCTGGCTTTCGGACTCCTCACCCACTGCCGCCCTCCGCTGCAGGCCCACGGTCCGTTGCCCCTCTCCTCCGTCACCCCAACAACGGGTTCATTGTGACGCAGGCCGCCCCCACCCAAACCTTTCAAACCCAGGCCCGCTGCGGTCCTGGGGTTTGTTGCCCCTCTCCGCCGTCACCCCGACAACGGGTTCATTGTGACGCAGGCCGTCCCCCGCCGAAACCTTGCAAACCCAGGCCCGCTGCGAGCCTGGGGACCGTTGCCCCTCTCCGCTGTCACCCCGACAACGGGTTCATTGTGACACAGGTCGCCCCCGCCCAGACCTTGCAAACGGACGCCTGCTGCGGGCCCTGGGTCCGTTGCCCCTCTCCGCCGTCACCCCGACAACGGGTTCATTGTGACGCAGGCCGCCCCTGACCAAACCTTGAAAACCCAGGCCTGCTGCGGGCCTGGGGACCGTTGCCCCTCTCCGCTGTCACCCCGACAACGGGTTCATTGTGACGCAGGCCGCCCCTGACCAAACCTTGAAAACCCAGGCCCGGTGCGGGCCCGGGGTTTTGTTCCCCTCTCCGCCGTCACCCCGACAACGACTTCCCTGTGACGCAGGCCGTCCCCTGCCCAAACCTTGAAAACCCAGGCCTGCTATGGGCCCGGGGTCCGTTGCCCCTCTCCACCGTCACCCCGACAACGGGTTCATTGTCACGCAGGTCCCCCCCGACAAAACCTTGCAAACCCAGGCCTGCTGCGGGCCCGGGGTTTGTTGCCCCCCTCCTCCGTCACCCCGACATCGGCTTCCTTGGGCAGTACCTGATCGCAGTACCTGATTGGGTGCAGGACCCTCCCGACTTAGCAGAACGGCCCTCAGGACGAGGAGCTACTTCGCTGCTCTTTTCCAGGGAATGGGGTCGACTGGGAGCCGACACGAGCGCATCACACGGACACACGCAGGCATGGGGCGCATCGACGCGGCCGATGACGCGGGCTGCAAGACAACAAGGCGGCATTATCAACACAGTTGCAAACCTTTTCTTGTCCCTTCCTGGCTTTCGGACTCCTCACCCACTGCCGCCCTCCGCTGCAGGCCCACGGTCCGTTGCCCCTCTCCTCCGTCACCCCGACAACGGGTTCATTGTGATGCAGGCCGCCCCCGCCCAAACCTTGCAAGCCCAGGACTGCTGCGGGCCTGGGGTTTGTTGCCCCTCTCCTCCGTCACCCCGACAACGGGTTCATTGTGACGCAGGCCGTCCCCGCCCAAACCTTGCAAATGCAGGACTGCTGCGGGCCCTGGGTCCGTTGCCCCTCTCCGCCGTCACCCCGACAACGGGTTCATTGTGACGCAGGCCGCCCCTGACCAAACCTTGAAAACCCAGGCCTGCTGCGGGCCTGGGGACCGTTGCCCCTCTCCGCTGTCACCCCGACAACGGGTTCATTGTGACGCAGGCCGCCCCTGACCAAACCTTGAAAACCCAGGCCCGGTGCGGGCCCGGGGTTTTGTTCCCCTCTCCGCCGCCACCCCGACAACGGCTTCCTTGTGACGCAGGCCGTCCCCCGCCCAAACCTTGCAAACCCAGGCCTGCTGCGGGCCCTGGGTCCGTTGCCCCTCTCCGCCGTCACCCCGACAACAGGTTCATTGTGACGCAGGCCGCCCCCGACAAAACCTTGCAAACCCAGGCCTGCTGCGGGCCCTGGGTCCGTTGCCCCTCTCCGCCCTCACCCCGACAACGGGTTCATTGTGACGCAGGCCGCCCCTGACCAAACCTTGAAAACCCAGGCCTGCTGCGGGCCCTGGGTCCGTTGCCCCTCTCCGCCCTCACCCCGACAACGGGTTCATTGTGACGCAGGCCGTCCCCCGCCGAAACCTTGGAAACCCAGGCCTGCTGCGGGCCCTGGGTCCGTTGCCCCTCTCCGTCGTCACCCCGACAACGACTTCCCTGTGACGCAGGCCGCCCCCTGACCAAACCTTGCAAACCCAGGCCTGCTGCGGGCCCGGGGTTTTGTTCCCCTCTCCGCCGTCACCCCGACAACGACTTCCCTGTGACGCAGGCCGTCCCCCGCCAAAACCTTGAAAACTCAGGCCTGCTATGGGCCCGGGGTCTCTTGCCCCTCTCCGCCGTCACCCCGACAACGGGTTCATTGTGACGCAGGCCGTCCCCCGCCCAAACCTTGCAAACCCAGGCCTGCTATGGGCCCGGGGTCTTTTGCCCGTCTCCACCGTCACCCCGACAACGGGTTCATTGTGACGCAGGCCCCCCCCCGACAAAACCTTGCAAACCCAGGCCTGCTGCGGGCCTGGGGTTTGTTGCCCCCCTCCTCCGTCACCCCGACATCGGCTTCCTTGGGCAGTACCTGATCGCAGTACCTGATTGGGTGCAGGACCCTCCCGACTTAGCCGAACGGCCCTGAGGACGAGGAGCTACTTCGCTGCTCCTTTCCAGGGAATGGGGTCGACTGGGAGCTGACACGAGCGCATCACACGGACACACGCATGCATGGGGCGCATCGACGCGGCTGATGACACGGGCTGCAAGACAACAAGGTGGCGTTATCAACACAGTTGCAAACCTTTTCTTGTCCCTTCCTGGCTTTCGGACTCCTCACCCACTGCCGCCCTCCGCTGCAGGCCCACGGTCCGTTGCCCCTCTCCTCCGTCACCCCAACAACGGGTTCATTGTGACGCAGGCCGCCCCCACCCAAACCTTTCAAACCCAGGCCCGCTGCGGTCCTGGGGTTTGTTGCCCCTCTCCGCCGTCACCCCGACAACGGGTTCATTGTGACGCAGGCCGTCCCCCGCCGAAACCTTGCAAACCCAGGCCCGCTGCGAGCCTGGGGACCGTTGCCCCTCTCCGCTGTCACCCCGACAACGGGTTCATTGTGACACAGGTCGCCCCCGCCCAGACCTTGCAAACGGACGCCTGCTGCGGGCCCTGGGTCCGTTGCCCCTCTCCGCCGTCACCCCGACAACGGGTTCATTGTGACGCAGGCCGCCCCTGACCAAACCTTGAAAACCCAGGCCTGCTGCGGGCCTGGGGACCGTTGCCCCTCTCCGCTGTCACCCCGACAACGGGTTCATTGTGACGCAGGCCGCCCCTGACCAAACCTTGAAAACCCAGGCCCGGTGCGGGCCCGGGGTTTTGTTCCCCTCTCCGCCGTCACCCCGACAACGACTTCCCTGTGACGCAGGCCGTCCCCTGCCCAAACCTTGAAAACCCAGGCCTGCTATGGGCCCGGGGTCCGTTGCCCCTCTCCACCGTCACCCCGACAACGGGTTCATTGTCACGCAGGTCCCCCCCGACAAAACCTTGCAAACCCAGGCCTGCTGCGGGCCCGGGGTTTGTTGCCCCCCTCCTCCGTCACCCCGACATCGGCTTCCTTGGGCAGTACCTGATCGCAGTACCTGATTGGGTGCAGGACCCTCCCGACTTAGCAGAACGGCCCTCAGGACGAGGAGCTACTTCGCTGCTCTTTTCCAGGGAATGGGGTCGACTGGGAGCCGACACGAGCGCATCACACGGACACACGCAGGCATGGGGCGCATCGACGCGGCCGATGACGCGGGCTGCAAGACAACAAGGCGGCATTATCAACACAGTTGCAAACCTTTTCTTGTCCCTTCCTGGCTTTCGGACTCCTCACCCACTGCCGCCCTCCGCTGCAGGCCCACGGTCCGTTGCCCCTCTCCTCCGTCACCCCGACAACGGGTTCATTGTGATGCAGGCCGCCCCCGCCCAAACCTTGCAAGCCCAGGACTGCTGCGGGCCTGGGGTTTGTTGCCCCTCTCCTCCGTCACCCCGACAACGGGTTCATTGTGACGCAGGCCGTCCCCGCCCAAACCTTGCAAATGCAGGACTGCTGCGGGCCCGGGGTTTTTTTCCCCTCTCCGCCGTCACCCCGACAACGGGTTCATTGTGACGTAGGCCGCCCCCGCCCAAGTTTAGCAAACGCACGGCTGCTGCAGGCCGTGGGTCCGTTGTCCATCTCCGCCGTCACCCTGAAAACGGCTTCCTTGTGATGCAGGTCGCCCCCGACCAAACCTTGCAAACCCAGGCCTGCTGCAGGCCCGGGGTCCATTGCCCCTCTCTGCCGCCACCCCGACAACGGCTTCCTTGTGACCCAGGCTGCCGCCGCCCAAACCCTGCAAACCCAGGCCTGCTGCGGGCCCGGGATCCGTTGCCCCTCTCCGTCGTCACCCTGAAAACGGATTCATTGTGACGCAGGCCGTTCCCCGCCGAAACCCTGCAACCCGAGGGCCGCTGAGGGCCCGGCTTATGTTATCCCGTCTCCGCCGTCATGCCGACAACGCGTTCATTGTGATGCAGGCCGTCCCTCCACTCACGCTGCACCCCGTGACCTGCTGCGATCCTAGCTGCCGTTACCCTGTCTCCACCCTCATGCCCTCAACAGGTACATTGCGATGCAGGTTGCCCCCGCCCAAAGCCCGCACCCCGTGGCCCGCAGCGAGCCCGGCCGCCATTACCCCATCTCCACTGTCACCCTGGCAACAGGTCCATTGTGACACAGGTTTCCCCTATGAGCCCAGCCGCCGTTCTTTGTCTCCACCGCACCTCCCCCCATCCCCCCGACAACCCCACATACTATTCACTGTGATATAGGCTATTCCCCTCCCCGCCCCAGCCCTGCACCCTGTGGCTTGCTGCAAACCCGGCCGCCATTAATCCCTCTCCACCGTCACCCCGATAAAAGGTTCATTGTGACACATGCTGCCTATTGGAGCCTGGCTGCCCTTCCCTGTCTCCGCCGCGCCCACCCCCTCCCCAAACCCCACCGCCCCCCCACCCCGTGCCTCAACCCCCCCCCCCGCCCGCCAGCCTCCCTTCTCTGCCCCACCCCTCCTCGTCGGCCTCGCACACGGTTCACTGTGACACAGGAACACACACACCCCCCCACCCCCCCCCCCCCGATTCCTGGACCGTGTGGCTTGCTTCCTTGCCCAGCCGCCCCTACGGGAAGTTGAAGCGGGGAGACTTTAGGACCCAGCGCCGTCTCTGTCTCCTCACTCCTGTCCCTGCCCACCGTTGCCGGCTTTGCCACCGCCGCGGGGAGACTTTAGGACCCAGCGGCGTCTCTGTCTCCTCACTCCTGTCCCTGCCCACCGTTGCCGGCTTTGCCACCGCCGCGGGGAGACTTTAGGACCCAGCGGCGTCTCTTCCTGTTTCCCAGCCGCGCGGCAGAAGGGAGTCCCGGCGCCGTGCAGTCTCGACCCCGGGCTCCCGGGGCACAAGCCCGTGCTCCTGCCCCGACTCCCGCGTTTCTTTCTCAGTCAGTCACTCGCCCTGCTGCAGTCCTGCCTGCCGCCCGCCCCCCCTTGTACTCCACCTGCTGCCACGAGTTGAAAAACAAACGAACGCTGAGCCGGGGGTGGGGGTGGGGGTGGGGGTGTGTGTGGGGGGGAAGGGATAAAAGCCCAAAACCCCCAAAACTCTCTCAACTGACCTAAACAGAAATCTTTGTCAAAAGGGAAACCATCTCTTCTTCAGCCTACCTTTCCACCAGACTCCGGCTCGCCGACCGCCCTGTTGCCTTCCCTTGTGCCAGACCACCCCCCTCCTTTCCCCTGCCGCTGCTGGCGCCACAAATGAGCCCGTGACCCTTGGCTAGGCGGGAAATGCCGCCCACTCCTCCCTGAAGGAGGATCCAGCTACCTCTCTGCGCCTTCCCCCGCCCCCCCTCCTCGGGGGCGCCAGACAGACTGCTTGGAGAGGAGAAGCACCTGACCTCCTCAGGGCGGGAGAGAGAGGAAGGGGGGGGGGGGTGGGCGGGGGGGGTGGTGCTCGCGCGCTTATCTGTGTGTATGTCTGTTTGGGGGGGGAAGCATGTATGTCTGAGTTGGCACCTGCAGACACATTTACAGCTGGTCAACGTATTTTATTCCCGGGAAATGAAGAAATAAATTCAAGCCGGAAAATAAAATTCCAAAAAAAACAACGGTAAAAAGTTTGGGGGGGGGGGGAGGAGAAGGAGTAGGGGGAGGAGGAGGAAGAAAAGAAAAGGAAAAATAAACCCTCGAGGCGCGGACTTGGCAGTGGGGCACCCCATCCGGAAGCAGAGACTCCTAACTCTCGAAAAAGTTGGGGTACGGGGTGAAAAGGTGCGTGGAAAGGTTGGTTTTACGCACAACCAGCTACAGCGGGTGCCACCAGGTGTCCACGGCTGCGAAAGTGTCGCCAGGTCTACCCGGCTCCGCAGCGCCACCCGGTCTCCCGGGCTCCGGCATTGTAGCCAGGTCTACCTGGCTCCGCAACGCCACCCGGCCTCCCGGGCTCTGGCGGTGTTCGCCAGGCCTACCGTGCTCCGCAGCGCCACCCGGTCTCCCGGGCTCCGGCGGTGTTTGCCCGGTCTACCCGGCTCCGCAGAACCACCCGGTCCCCTTTCCCCGCTCCGGCGGTGTTTGCCAGGCCTACCCGGCTCCGCGGCGCCACCCGGCCTCTCCGGCTCTGGCGGTGTTTGCACGGTCTACCCGGCTCCGATGAACCACCCGGTCCCCCTTCCCCGCTCCGGCGGTGCCGCCAGGCCTTCCCGGCTCCGCAGCGCCACCCTGCCCCTCCGGCTCCGGCGGTGTTTGCCCGGTCTACCCTGCTCCGCAGAACCTCCCGGTCCCCATTCCCCGCTCCGGCGGTGCCGCCAGGACTACCCGGCTCCGCAGCGCCACCCGGCCTCTCCGGCTCTGGCGGTGTTGGCCCGGTCTACCCGGCTCCGCAGAACCTCCCGGTCCCCATTCCCCGCTCTGGCGGTGCCGCCATGCCTACCCGGCTCCGCAGCGCCACCCGGCCTCTCCGGCTCTCGCGGTGTTTGCCCGGTCTACCCCGCTCCGCAGAACCACCTGGTCTCCCTTTACGGCTCCGGCGGTGCCGCCGGGCGTACCCGGCTCCGCGGCGCCACCCGGCCTCTCCGGCTCTGGCGGTGTTTGCACGGTCTACCCGGCTCCGATGAACCACCCGGTCCCCCTTCCCCGCTCTGGCGGTGCCGCCGGGCGTACCCGGCTCCGCAGCGCCACCCGGCCTCCCGGGCTCCGGCGGTGTTAGCCCGGTCTACCCGGCTCCGCAGAACCACCCCGTCCCCCTTCCCTGCTCCGGCGGTGCCGCCAGGCCTTCCCGGCTCCGCAGCGCCACCCTGCCCCTCCGGCTCCGGCGGTGTTTGCCCGGTCTACCCTGCTCCGCAGAACCTCCCGGTCCCCATTCCCCGCTCCGGCGGTGCCGCCAGGACTACCCGGCTCCGCAGCGCCACCCGGCCTCTCCGGCTCTGGCGGTGTTGGCCCGGTCTACCCGGCTCCGCAGAACCTCCCGGTCCCCATTCCCCGCTCCGGCGGTGCCGCCAGGCCTACCCGGCTCCGCAGCGCCACCCGGCCTCTCCGGCTCTGGCGGTGTTGGCCCGGTCTACCCCGCTCCGCAGAACCACCTGGTCTCCCTTCACGGCTCCGGCGGTGCCGCCAGGCCTTCCCGGCTCCGCAGCGCCACCCGGCCTCCCGGGCTCCGGTGGTGTTAGCCCGGTCTACCCGGCTCCGCAGAACCACCCGGTCCTCCTTCCCCGCTCCGGCGGTGCCGCCAGGCCCACTCGGCTCTGCAGCTCCACCCGGCCTCTCCGGCTCTGGCGGTGTTGGCCCGGTCTACCCCGCTCCGCAGAACCACCTGGTCTCCCCGGCTCCGGCGGTGCCGCCAGGCCTACCCGGCTCCGCAGCGCCACCGTCTCCCGAGCTCTGGCGGTGTTGGCCAGCTCTTCCCGTATGCGCAGCACCACCCATTTTCTCTTTTCCGGTTCGGCGGTACCACCAGGCCTCCCCTTCTCCGGAGCGCTACCACCCGTTCTCCCTTTACGGCTCCGGCGGTGTCGCCAGGCCTACCCGGCTCTGCAGCGCCACCCGGCCTCCTGGGCTCCGGCGGTGTTAGCCAGGTCTACCGGGTTCCGTAGCGCCACCCGGTCACCCGTTCCCGCTCCTGCGGTGTAGCCAGGTCTACCCGTCTCCGCAGCGCCACCCGGTCTTGCGGTCTCCGTCGCTGTTGGTCAGGTCTACCCGTCTCCGCAGCGCCACCCGGTCTCCCGCGTTGTTTGCCAGGTCTACCCTGCTCCGCAGCGCCACCCGGTTTCCTCCTCGCTCTGGCGGAGCCGCCGTGCCTTCCCGGCTCCGAGATGCCGCCGGGTCTATTTATTTGCTCCGCCAGGTCCACCCTGCTCTGCATCGTTTCGCGGTCTACCCGGCACCGGCATGACGAGCCTTACGGACCTTCGGGGTAGACCTGTGCTCCCTGCGGCTGCCTTGGTGTTTTCGAAGGGGTCGCTGTTTCGCGCTGCCTCCAGTTGCGTCATCGTAGAAAGCGGCAGCAGTACAGCGCCACCCCGGTAAAGTCCATAGTCGCTCTCTTGAAAGCGAAACCGGGCGTGGACTTAGTTTTACATACTATAGGGGCGAGCGGTGACTCGCGCTTGCAGCTCAGCTCGTGAGCGGCTGCAATGCCCGCGGCGCGGCCGGTGTTAAGTGGGGCGCTGGTCGGCCGTTGAGGTGGCTCTTGTCCCGGTGGTGGCTCAAATTGCCTGCTTGCTCGGCACGGTTGCTCTCTCGCGCTGGTATGCCAAACCCCCACCCCAGCACAGTCGAGAGACCCGGGGAAAGTTGGAGAACGGTCGCAACCGCTGTCCGTTGCATGCCTGGCACCGGTGTTGAGGGTTTGGCTTGAAGCCGAGTTCACCCCGGGCAGAGCTTGATGCTTGGTGGCGGTCGCCAGGCACTCGAACGCTGTGGGGGGGAGACTAGCCTGCCCCAGTGGCTTTTCTCTCTCCCTTCTCCTCCGTTGGGTCCCTTGGGATGACCCCGCTGATTTTGGGCAAAAAGGTGAATCAGGACGAGAATTTGCCCCCCCCGATGGTGTCCAGCCTCCCGTGGCTGCCGCCAGCTCCTTTGAGGGTCTGATCCAAGAGGGAATGGAATGTTTGGCGGTGAGGTGGCGTCGCCTCATCCTTCTTTTCACCCCCACCCCCGGCCTTAAGCTGGGGACGCCTGCGAAGCGGGCAAGAGTAACACACACAGGGGCTGCCGCTCCCGGCGGTTGGCCAGTCCAATGCAGATGAACTCCGGGGGTTGAGAGTCTCGAGCCTGCTCCCGTGGCTTTTGCTGGCTCTCCCCCCCTAGAACGCGTTTTTCTTTCCGGCCTTAAGCTGGAGCCCTGTCCCCCCCTGCACGTCGGGGGGCAGAGCCGGTGCAGCTGCCCGCTGTCATTGGCGGTGAGCTTGAGTCGTGCAGGCGGCCGTAGAGTCTCGAGCCTGCTTCGGCTTTCTCTGGCCTCCCATGCCGAGAGCCCGATGACCAACGGGCGAGGTGTCAGCGGTGCCACCTTGCCTTCTTCCCGGGGGTTTGGCCATGCGTGGGCGGCCCGTGGTGTCTGGCTTGCTCTGGTCTCCCTGGTTGATGTTGGAGGGCTTGGTGTGAAAAAGGAGGTCTGCACCGTCACGGTCGAGGGAGCGGCACCTCGTCCTTTTTCTTTTTTTTTTTTCCCTCCGGCCTTAAGCTTGGAGCCCCCCCGTGCTTTTTTTAGAGGGGGAATCCCGAAAGCGTTTTTTGAGTGGTCCCAGTGGGCTGGCAGCTCAACGCGCAGGGGACCTGGAGGGTGTCGAGACTCTCCAGAGGCTTGCACCTCGCGTGAGATACGGGTTTTTTGTGTCGGTCTATTTTTTTCCGTTTCCTTCCTCCGGGGTAAGTGGTTCCCCGTGGGGCCAGGTAAAAGCCCGGTGGTTGCCGGTGCTCTCGAACGCTTAAAAAGACCCTCGATGGCAGGAGTCAAGCCTTGCCGCGGCTTCTCCTCTGGCCTTGTCGACCCTCGCTTAAAGGGAACCGTTGTCTTGGGGGCGGGTGGATGGCGGCGCCTCCCGCTCCCCCCTTCCTACTGATCCAGACCTACAGGCAGCGCCCTCTGAGGCGTTCTCTGGGCATGTCGGAGAGTCTCCGCGGCGGGCCGGCTGGTGCCGGTGTTCAGGCTGCTGGAGCACCTCTTGCAGACATTGCCTTTGTTCTCGCTCGCACGCAGAGCCCCGCGTCTGCCGTCTTCACTCTCCCCGGGGGTGCTGGCGGTCAGGTGCGCGTTGTGGCTGTTGTTGTCCCAGGAACCGTGGCCGCGGGGGCCGTTGCTTTTCCTGTCTTTCCCTTCCCCACCTGATCGATGAGGCACTTCGGGTCGCGTCGGAGAGGGCCCCCGGCGGGCCGGCTTCTGCTGTGCTCCCCGTCACAAGGGAGTCACGGTCGGGGTCCGGTGTTCAGGCAGGGCGGTCTCCTTTCCAATTCGCTTCCCGTTTCATGCTGGAGGTGTTGTCTTGCAGTCCCCTGAGCCGTAGGGGGCCGCGGTGACGGGCGGGTAGCGTCGGCGGTCGGGGCGCGTGCCTCTCTGCGTCGCCCCATCCGAATCTGCCCCCCTCGTGCTTCGACGGGGTTCCTCGGGCTTTACCGACTCGGGCTGTGTGACGGCCGCGTGGCCCCGCGAGCCCTCAGGTGTCCTCAAACACGCGAGGTGTCGGTGCTGGCCTCGGTCCGTGTATCCCGTGGGTGCCGGCCACAAGCAGCGCTTGGGCGGTGGGGCGGCCGAGCCAACTTTGCAACTGGGGTAAGAAAGCGCGCGGGCGGCAGGGAGGCGTCTCCCACCGTCGCGGCTTGTTGGTTCCTTGTGGGCTTCTCGTGCCGCACCGCTGCCTGCTGCAGAGTGAGTCGCCCCAGCAAGGGAGCTCGGTGGCGGGGTCGTGCCCGCCTCAGCGGGTCGCTGTCTCCTCTAGCACATCCGATTGCTCCCACGGCAGGGAGGGAAAGGGGGATGAGTGGGGGGGTCCGTCTCCCCCCCCCACCGCCACCACGATCACGG
>NC_084786.1:3070362-3090362 GCF_028858725.1 Colius striatus
AGACCTGGCCGAACCCGAACCCCCCGCCCCCCCCTTCCCCCCCCCCCCCCTTCCCCCCCCACCCCTCCGCCGACTTGCCAGGGTAGGTAGACCTGGCGGTAGCCCCGCCGCTTTTGGGGTGTTTTTTTTTTAGTTTTTTTTATTTTTTTTATTTTTTTTTTCCCCCCGCCGACGAGGGGGTAGACCTGGCAGCCCGGACGCCACGTTCTTTCGGAGGGGTAGACCTGGCGACGACCTTGCCGCTATGATTTCCGGCGGGGTAGACCTGGCCGCAACCTCACCCCCCTTTCTCCCTCCCCCCGCGCCCCCCCCGCGCCCCCCCGCCGATTTGCCAGGGAGGGTGGACCTGGCGACAGCCCCGCCGCTATGTTTTTAATCATCACACACGCGCAAATTAAAACTCCTGGCCCTGGAAATGACTTCCGCCGATGTGTGTGTCCATTGAGCGTTGATTGCTCTTAGCGTAGCAACAAACTGTAATACATGAATTAAAACTGAATGAAGAGGATTCATCCCAATTCGATTCTTAATTCAAAGGTAGTTAGCTAGTGGGGTTTTTTGTTTTGGTTTTTTTTTTTTTTTTTTTTTTTTTACTCATAAACAAATGAACTTCATCAGCTAATTGTCTAGTGACAATGAATTAACTAAGTAACGAATTCACAGATACCCATTTAGCTTACCTCGTCGAGGATGCCGCCTGGCCGCAGAATCTTCCGAGCAAACAAAAACACGCGCATGCCGCTTGCACCCCGTTCCTCTTTTCTTATTGTTCCTTTGCCCGCCCAAACCTTGCAAACAGACGCCTGCTGCGGGCCCTGGGTCCGTTGCCCCTCTCCGCCGTCACCCCGACAACGGGTTCATTGTGACGCAGGCCGTCCCCCGCCCAAACCTTGCAAACCCAGGCCTGCTGCGGACCCTGGGTCCGTTGCCCCTCTCCGCCCTCACCCCGACAACGGGTTCATTGTGACGCAGGCCGTCCCCCGCCCAAACCTTGCAAACCCAGGCCTGCTGCGGGCCCTGGGTCCGTTGCCCCTCTCCGCCGTCACCCCGACAACGGGTTCATTGTGACGCAGGCCGTCCCCCGCCGAAACCTTGGAAACCCAGGCCTGCTGCGGGCCCTGGGTCCGTTGCCCCTCTCTGTCGTCACCCCGACAACGACTTCCCTGTGACGCAGGCCGCCCCCTGACCAAACCTTGCAAACCCAGGCCTGCTGCGGGCCCGGGGTTTTGTTCCCCTCTCCACCGTCACCCCGACAACGACTTCCCTGTGACGCAGGCCGTCCCCCGCCAAAACCTTGAAAACTCAGGCCTGCTATGGGCCCGGGGTCTCTTGCCCCTCTCCGCCGTCACCCCGACAACGGGTTCATTGCGACGCAGGCCGCCCCTGACCAAACCTAGAAAACCCAGGCCTGCTATGGGCCCGGGGTTTTGTTCCCCTCTCCACCGTCACCCCGACAACGACTTCCCTGTGACGCAGGCCGTCCCCCGCCAAAACCTTGAAAACTCAGGCCTGCTGCGGGCCCTGGGTCCGTTGCCCCTCTCCGCCGTCACCCCGACAACGGGTTCATTGTGACGCAGGCCGTCCCCCGCCCAAACCTTGCAAACCCAGGCCTGCTATGGGCCCGGGGTCTTTTGCCCGTCTCCACCGTCACCCCGACAACGGGTTCATTGTGACGCAGGCCCCCCCCCGACAAAACCTTGCAAACCCAGGCCTGCTGCGGGCCTGGGGTTTGTTGCCCCCCTCCTCCGTCACCCCGACATCGGCTTCCTTGGGCAGTACCTGATCGCAGTACCTGATTGGGTGCAGGACCCTCCCGACTTAGCCGAACGGCCCTGAGGACGAGGAGCTACTTCGCTGCTCCTTTCCAGGGAATGGGGTCGACTGGGAGCCGACACGAGCGCATCACACGGACACACGCATGCATGGGGCGCATCGACGCGGCTGATGACACGGGCTGCAAGACAACAAGGTGGCGTTATCAACACAGTTGCAAACCTTTTCTTGTCCCTTCCTGGCTTTCGGACTCCTCACCCACTGCCGCCCTCCGCTGCAGGCCCACGGTCCGTTGCCCCTCTCCTCCGTCACCCCAACAACGGGTTCATTGTGACGCAGGCCGCCCCCACCCAAACCTTTCAAACCCAGGCCCGCTGCGGTCCTGGGGTTTGTTGCCCCTCTCCGCCGTCACCCCGACAACGGGTTCATTGTGACGCAGGCCGTCCCCCGCCGAAACCTTGCAAACCCAGGCCCGCTGCGAGCCTGGGGACCGTTGCCCCTCTCCGCCGTCACCCCGACAACGGGTTCATTGTGACACAGGTCGCCCCCGCCCAGACCTTGCAAACGGACGCCTGCTGCGGGCCCTGGGTCCGTTGCCCCTCTCCGCCGTCACCCCGACAACGGGTTCATTGTGACGCAGGCCGCCCCTGACCAAACCTTGAAAACCCAGGCCCGGTGCGGGCCCGGGGTTTTGTTCCCCTCTCCGCCGTCACCCCGACAACGACTTCCCTGTGACGCAGGCCGTCCCCTGCCCAAACCTTGAAAACCCAGGCCTGCTATGGGCCCGGGGTCCGTTGCCCCTCTCCACCGTCACCCCGACAACGGGTTCATTGTCACGCAGGTCCCCCCCGACAAAACCTTGCAAACCCAGGCCTGCTGCGGGCCCGGGGTTTGTTGCCCCCCTCCTCCGTCACCCCGACATCGGCTTCCTTGGGCAGTACCTGATCGCAGTACCTGATTGGGTGCAGGACCCTCCCGACTTAGCAGAACGGCCCTGAGGACGAGGAGCTACTTCGCTGCTCCTTTCCAGGGAATGGGGTCGACTGGGAGCCGACACGAGCGCATCACACGGACACACGCAGGCATGGGGCGCATCGACGCGGCCGATGACGCGGGCTGCAAGACAACAAGGCGGCATTATCAACACAGTTGCAAACCTTTTCTTGTCCCTTCCTGGCTTTCGGACTCCTCACCCACTGCCGCCCTCCGCTGCAGGCCCACGGTCCGTTGTCCCTCTCCTCCGTCACCCCGACAATGGGTTCATTGTGACGCAGGCCGCCCCCGCCCAAAACTTGCAAGCCCAGGCCTTCTGCGGGCCTGGAGTTTGTTGCCCCTCTCCGCCGTCACCCCGACAACGGGTTCATTGTGACACAGGTCGCCCCCGCCCAGACCTTGCAAACGGACGCCTGCTGCGGGCCCTGGGTCCGTTGCCCCTCTCCGCCGTCACCCCGACAACGGGTTCATTGTGACGCAGGCCGCCCCTGACCAAACCTTGAAAACCCAGGCCTGCTGCGGGCCTGGGGACCGTTGCCCCTCTCCGCTGTCACCCCGACAACGGGTTCATTGTGACGCAGGCCGCCCCTGACCAAACCTTGAAAACCCAGGCCCGGTGCGGGCCCGGGGTTTTGTTCCCCTCTCCGCCGTCACCCCGACAACGGCTTCCTTGTGACGCAGGCCGTCCCCCGCCCAAACCTTGCAAACCCAGGCCTGCTGCGGGCCCTGGGTCCGTTGCCCCTCTCCGCCCTCACCCCGACAACAGGTTCATTGTGACGCAGGCCGCCCCCGACAAAACCTTGCAAACCCAGGCCTGCTGCGGGCCCTGGGTCCGTTGCCCCTCTCCGCCCTCACCCCGACAACGGGTTCATTGTGACGCAGGCCGTCCCCCGCCGAAACCTTGGAAACCCAGGCCTGCTGCGGGCCCTGGGTCCGTTGCCCCTCTCCGTCGTCACCCCGACAACGACTTCCCTGTGACGCAGGCCGCCCCCTGACCAAACCTTGCAAACCCAGGCCTGCTGCGGGCCCGGGGTTTTGTTCCCCTCTCCGCCGTCACCCCGACAACGACTTCCCTGTGACGCAGGCCGTCCCCCGCCAAAACCTTGAAAACTCAGGCCTGCTATGGGCCCGGGGTCTCTTGCCCCTCTCCGCCGTCACCCCGACAACGGGTTCATTGTGACGCAGGCCGTCCCCCGCCCAAACCTTGCAAACCCAGGCCTGCTATGGGCCCGGGGTCTTTTGCCCGTCTCCACCGTCACCCCGACAACGGGTTCATTGTGACGCAGGCCCCCCCCCGACAAAACCTTGCAAACCCAGGCCTGCTGCGGGCCTGGGGTTTGTTGCCCCCCTCCTCCGTCACCCCGACATCGGCTTCCTTGGGCAGTACCTGATCGCAGTACCTGATTGGGTGCAGGACCCTCCCGACTTAGCCGAACGGCCCTGAGGACGAGGAGCTACTTCGCTGCTCCTTTCCAGGGAATGGGGTCGACTGGGAGCTGACACGAGCGCATCACACGGACACACGCATGCATGGGGCGCATCGACGCGGCTGATGACACGGGCTGCAAGACAACAAGGTGGCGTTATCAACACAGTTGCAAACCTTTTCTTGTCCCTTCCTGGCTTTCGGACTCCTCACCCACTGCCGCCCTCCGCTGCAGGCCCACGGTCCGTTGCCCCTCTCCTCCGTCACCCCAACAACGGGTTCATTGTGACGCAGGCCGCCCCCACCCAAACCTTTCAAACCCAGGCCCGCTGCGGTCCTGGGGTTTGTTGCCCCTCTCCGCCGTCACCCCGACAACGGGTTCATTGTGACGCAGGCCGTCCCCCGCCGAAACCTTGCAAACCCAGGCCCGCTGCGAGCCTGGGGACCGTTGCCCCTCTCCGCTGTCACCCCGACAACGGGTTCATTGTGACACAGGTCGCCCCCGCCCAGACCTTGCAAACGGACGCCTGCTGCGGGCCCTGGGTCCGTTGCCCCTCTCCGCCGTCACCCCGACAACGGGTTCATTGTGACGCAGGCCGCCCCTGACCAAACCTTGAAAACCCAGGCCTGCTGCGGGCCTGGGGACCGTTGCCCCTCTCCGCTGTCACCCCGACAACGGGTTCATTGTGACGCAGGCCGCCCCTGACCAAACCTTGAAAACCCAGGCCCGGTGCGGGCCCGGGGTTTTGTTCCCCTCTCCGCCGTCACCCCGACAACGACTTCCCTGTGACGCAGGCCGTCCCCTGCCCAAACCTTGAAAACCCAGGCCTGCTATGGGCCCGGGGTCCGTTGCCCCTCTCCACCGTCACCCCGACAACGGGTTCATTGTCACGCAGGTCCCCCCCGACAAAACCTTGCAAACCCAGGCCTGCTGCGGGCCCGGGGTTTGTTGCCCCCCTCCTCCGTCACCCCGACATCGGCTTCCTTGGGCAGTACCTGATCGCAGTACCTGATTGGGTGCAGGACCCTCCCGACTTAGCAGAACGGCCCTCAGGACGAGGAGCTACTTCGCTGCTCTTTTCCAGGGAATGGGGTCGACTGGGAGCCGACACGAGCGCATCACACGGACACACGCAGGCATGGGGCGCATCGACGCGGCCGATGACGCGGGCTGCAAGACAACAAGGCGGCATTATCAACACAGTTGCAAACCTTTTCTTGTCCCTTCCTGGCTTTCGGACTCCTCACCCACTGCCGCCCTCCGCTGCAGGCCCACGGTCCGTTGCCCCTCTCCTCCGTCACCCCGACAACGGGTTCATTGTGATGCAGGCCGCCCCCGCCCAAACCTTGCAAGCCCAGGACTGCTGCGGGCCTGGGGTTTGTTGCCCCTCTCCTCCGTCACCCCGACAACGGGTTCATTGTGACGCAGGCCGTCCCCGCCCAAACCTTGCAAATGCAGGACTGCTGCGGGCCCTGGGTCCGTTGCCCCTCTCCGCCGTCACCCCGACAACGGGTTCATTGTGACGCAGGCCGCCCCTGACCAAACCTTGAAAACCCAGGCCTGCTGCGGGCCTGGGGACCGTTGCCCCTCTCCGCTGTCACCCCGACAACGGGTTCATTGTGACGCAGGCCGCCCCTGACCAAACCTTGAAAACCCAGGCCCGGTGCGGGCCCGGGGTTTTGTTCCCCTCTCCGCCGCCACCCCGACAACGGCTTCCTTGTGACGCAGGCCGTCCCCCGCCCAAACCTTGCAAACCCAGGCCTGCTGCGGGCCCTGGGTCCGTTGCCCCTCTCCGCCGTCACCCCGACAACAGGTTCATTGTGACGCAGGCCGCCCCCGACAAAACCTTGCAAACCCAGGCCTGCTGCGGGCCCTGGGTCCGTTGCCCCTCTCCGCCCTCACCCCGACAACGGGTTCATTGTGACGCAGGCCGCCCCTGACCAAACCTTGAAAACCCAGGCCTGCTGCGGGCCCTGGGTCCGTTGCCCCTCTCCGCCCTCACCCCGACAACGGGTTCATTGTGACGCAGGCCGTCCCCCGCCGAAACCTTGGAAACCCAGGCCTGCTGCGGGCCCTGGGTCCGTTGCCCCTCTCCGTCGTCACCCCGACAACGACTTCCCTGTGACGCAGGCCGCCCCCTGACCAAACCTTGCAAACCCAGGCCTGCTGCGGGCCCGGGGTTTTGTTCCCCTCTCCGCCGTCACCCCGACAACGACTTCCCTGTGACGCAGGCCGTCCCCCGCCAAAACCTTGAAAACTCAGGCCTGCTATGGGCCCGGGGTCTCTTGCCCCTCTCCGCCGTCACCCCGACAACGGGTTCATTGTGACGCAGGCCGTCCCCCGCCCAAACCTTGCAAACCCAGGCCTGCTATGGGCCCGGGGTCTTTTGCCCGTCTCCACCGTCACCCCGACAACGGGTTCATTGTGACGCAGGCCCCCCCCCGACAAAACCTTGCAAACCCAGGCCTGCTGCGGGCCTGGGGTTTGTTGCCCCCCTCCTCCGTCACCCCGACATCGGCTTCCTTGGGCAGTACCTGATCGCAGTACCTGATTGGGTGCAGGACCCTCCCGACTTAGCCGAACGGCCCTGAGGACGAGGAGCTACTTCGCTGCTCCTTTCCAGGGAATGGGGTCGACTGGGAGCCGACACGAGCGCATCACACGGACACACGCATGCATGGGGCGCATCGACGCGGCTGATGACACGGGCTGCAAGACAACAAGGTGGCGTTATCAACACAGTTGCAAACCTTTTCTTGTCCCTTCCTGGCTTTCGGACTCCTCACCCACTGCCGCCCTCCGCTGCAGGCCCACGGTCCGTTGCCCCTCTCCTCCGTCACCCCAACAACGGGTTCATTGTGACGCAGGCCGCCCCCACCCAAACCTTTCAAACCCAGGCCCGCTGCGGTCCTGGGGTTTGTTGCCCCTCTCCGCCGTCACCCCGACAACGGGTTCATTGTGACGCAGGCCGTCCCCCGCCGAAACCTTGCAAACCCAGGCCCGCTGCGAGCCTGGGGACCGTTGCCCCTCTCCGCCGTCACCCCGACAACGGGTTCATTGTGACACAGGTCGCCCCCGCCCAGACCTTGCAAACGGACGCCTGCTGCGGGCCCTGGGTCCGTTGCCCCTCTCCGCCGTCACCCCGACAACGGGTTCATTGTGACGCAGGCCGCCCCTGACCAAACCTTGAAAACCCAGGCCCGGTGCGGGCCCGGGGTTTTGTTCCCCTCTCCGCCGTCACCCCGACAACGACTTCCCTGTGACGCAGGCCGTCCCCTGCCCAAACCTTGAAAACCCAGGCCTGCTATGGGCCCGGGGTCCGTTGCCCCTCTCCACCGTCACCCCGACAACGGGTTCATTGTCACGCAGGTCCCCCCCGACAAAACCTTGCAAACCCAGGCCTGCTGCGGGCCCGGGGTTTGTTGCCCCCCTCCTCCGTCACCCCGACATCGGCTTCCTTGGGCAGTACCTGATCGCAGTACCTGATTGGGTGCAGGACCCTCCCGACTTAGCAGAACGGCCCTGAGGACGAGGAGCTACTTCGCTGCTCCTTTCCAGGGAATGGGGTCGACTGGGAGCCGACACGAGCGCATCACACGGACACACGCAGGCATGGGGCGCATCGACGCGGCCGATGACGCGGGCTGCAAGACAACAAGGCGGCATTATCAACACAGTTGCAAACCTTTTCTTGTCCCTTCCTGGCTTTCGGACTCCTCACCCACTGCCGCCCTCCGCTGCAGGCCCACGGTCCGTTGTCCCTCTCCTCCGTCACCCCGACAATGGGTTCATTGTGACGCAGGCCGCCCCCGCCCAAAACTTGCAAGCCCAGGCCTTCTGCGGGCCTGGAGTTTGTTGCCCCTCTCCGCCGTCACCCCGACAACGGGTTCATTGTGACACAGGTCGCCCCCGCCCAGACCTTGCAAACGGACGCCTGCTGCGGGCCCTGGGTCCGTTGCCCCTCTCCGCCGTCACCCCGACAACGGGTTCATTGTGACGCAGGCCGCCCCTGACCAAACCTTGAAAACCCAGGCCTGCTGCGGGCCTGGGGACCGTTGCCCCTCTCCGCTGTCACCCCGACAACGGGTTCATTGTGACGCAGGCCGCCCCTGACCAAACCTTGAAAACCCAGGCCCGGTGCGGGCCCGGGGTTTTGTTCCCCTCTCCGCCGTCACCCCGACAACGGCTTCCTTGTGACGCAGGCCGTCCCCCGCCCAAACCTTGCAAACCCAGGCCTGCTGCGGGCCCTGGGTCCGTTGCCCCTCTCCGCCCTCACCCCGACAACAGGTTCATTGTGACGCAGGCCGCCCCCGACAAAACCTTGCAAACCCAGGCCTGCTGCGGGCCCTGGGTCCGTTGCCCCTCTCCGCCCTCACCCCGACAACGGGTTCATTGTGACGCAGGCCGTCCCCCGCCGAAACCTTGGAAACCCAGGCCTGCTGCGGGCCCTGGGTCCGTTGCCCCTCTCCGTCGTCACCCCGACAACGACTTCCCTGTGACGCAGGCCGCCCCCTGACCAAACCTTGCAAACCCAGGCCTGCTGCGGGCCCGGGGTTTTGTTCCCCTCTCCGCCGTCACCCCGACAACGACTTCCCTGTGACGCAGGCCGTCCCCCGCCAAAACCTTGAAAACTCAGGCCTGCTATGGGCCCGGGGTCTCTTGCCCCTCTCCGCCGTCACCCCGACAACGGGTTCATTGTGACGCAGGCCGTCCCCCGCCCAAACCTTGCAAACCCAGGCCTGCTATGGGCCCGGGGTCTTTTGCCCGTCTCCACCGTCACCCCGACAACGGGTTCATTGTGACGCAGGCCCCCCCCCGACAAAACCTTGCAAACCCAGGCCTGCTGCGGGCCTGGGGTTTGTTGCCCCCCTCCTCCGTCACCCCGACATCGGCTTCCTTGGGCAGTACCTGATCGCAGTACCTGATTGGGTGCAGGACCCTCCCGACTTAGCCGAACGGCCCTGAGGACGAGGAGCTACTTCGCTGCTCCTTTCCAGGGAATGGGGTCGACTGGGAGCTGACACGAGCGCATCACACGGACACACGCATGCATGGGGCGCATCGACGCGGCTGATGACACGGGCTGCAAGACAACAAGGTGGCGTTATCAACACAGTTGCAAACCTTTTCTTGTCCCTTCCTGGCTTTCGGACTCCTCACCCACTGCCGCCCTCCGCTGCAGGCCCACGGTCCGTTGCCCCTCTCCTCCGTCACCCCAACAACGGGTTCATTGTGACGCAGGCCGCCCCCACCCAAACCTTTCAAACCCAGGCCCGCTGCGGTCCTGGGGTTTGTTGCCCCTCTCCGCCGTCACCCCGACAACGGGTTCATTGTGACGCAGGCCGTCCCCCGCCGAAACCTTGCAAACCCAGGCCCGCTGCGAGCCTGGGGACCGTTGCCCCTCTCCGCTGTCACCCCGACAACGGGTTCATTGTGACACAGGTCGCCCCCGCCCAGACCTTGCAAACGGACGCCTGCTGCGGGCCCTGGGTCCGTTGCCCCTCTCCGCCGTCACCCCGACAACGGGTTCATTGTGACGCAGGCCGCCCCTGACCAAACCTTGAAAACCCAGGCCTGCTGCGGGCCTGGGGACCGTTGCCCCTCTCCGCTGTCACCCCGACAACGGGTTCATTGTGACGCAGGCCGCCCCTGACCAAACCTTGAAAACCCAGGCCCGGTGCGGGCCCGGGGTTTTGTTCCCCTCTCCGCCGTCACCCCGACAACGACTTCCCTGTGACGCAGGCCGTCCCCTGCCCAAACCTTGAAAACCCAGGCCTGCTATGGGCCCGGGGTCCGTTGCCCCTCTCCACCGTCACCCCGACAACGGGTTCATTGTCACGCAGGTCCCCCCCGACAAAACCTTGCAAACCCAGGCCTGCTGCGGGCCCGGGGTTTGTTGCCCCCCTCCTCCGTCACCCCGACATCGGCTTCCTTGGGCAGTACCTGATCGCAGTACCTGATTGGGTGCAGGACCCTCCCGACTTAGCAGAACGGCCCTCAGGACGAGGAGCTACTTCGCTGCTCTTTTCCAGGGAATGGGGTCGACTGGGAGCCGACACGAGCGCATCACACGGACACACGCAGGCATGGGGCGCATCGACGCGGCCGATGACGCGGGCTGCAAGACAACAAGGCGGCATTATCAACACAGTTGCAAACCTTTTCTTGTCCCTTCCTGGCTTTCGGACTCCTCACCCACTGCCGCCCTCCGCTGCAGGCCCACGGTCCGTTGCCCCTCTCCTCCGTCACCCCGACAACGGGTTCATTGTGATGCAGGCCGCCCCCGCCCAAACCTTGCAAGCCCAGGACTGCTGCGGGCCTGGGGTTTGTTGCCCCTCTCCTCCGTCACCCCGACAACGGGTTCATTGTGACGCAGGCCGTCCCCGCCCAAACCTTGCAAATGCAGGACTGCTGCGGGCCCTGGGTCCGTTGCCCCTCTCCGCCGTCACCCCGACAACGGGTTCATTGTGACGCAGGCCGCCCCTGACCAAACCTTGAAAACCCAGGCCTGCTGCGGGCCTGGGGACCGTTGCCCCTCTCCGCTGTCACCCCGACAACGGGTTCATTGTGACGCAGGCCGCCCCTGACCAAACCTTGAAAACCCAGGCCCGGTGCGGGCCCGGGGTTTTGTTCCCCTCTCCGCCGCCACCCCGACAACGGCTTCCTTGTGACGCAGGCCGTCCCCCGCCCAAACCTTGCAAACCCAGGCCTGCTGCGGGCCCTGGGTCCGTTGCCCCTCTCCGCCGTCACCCCGACAACAGGTTCATTGTGACGCAGGCCGCCCCCGACAAAACCTTGCAAACCCAGGCCTGCTGCGGGCCCTGGGTCCGTTGCCCCTCTCCGCCCTCACCCCGACAACGGGTTCATTGTGACGCAGGCCGCCCCTGACCAAACCTTGAAAACCCAGGCCTGCTGCGGGCCCTGGGTCCGTTGCCCCTCTCCGCCCTCACCCCGACAACGGGTTCATTGTGACGCAGGCCGTCCCCCGCCGAAACCTTGGAAACCCAGGCCTGCTGCGGGCCCTGGGTCCGTTGCCCCTCTCCGTCGTCACCCCGACAACGACTTCCCTGTGACGCAGGCCGCCCCCTGACCAAACCTTGCAAACCCAGGCCTGCTGCGGGCCCGGGGTTTTGTTCCCCTCTCCGCCGTCACCCCGACAACGACTTCCCTGTGACGCAGGCCGTCCCCCGCCAAAACCTTGAAAACTCAGGCCTGCTATGGGCCCGGGGTCTCTTGCCCCTCTCCGCCGTCACCCCGACAACGGGTTCATTGTGACGCAGGCCGTCCCCCGCCCAAACCTTGCAAACCCAGGCCTGCTATGGGCCCGGGGTCTTTTGCCCGTCTCCACCGTCACCCCGACAACGGGTTCATTGTGACGCAGGCCCCCCCCCGACAAAACCTTGCAAACCCAGGCCTGCTGCGGGCCTGGGGTTTGTTGCCCCCCTCCTCCGTCACCCCGACATCGGCTTCCTTGGGCAGTACCTGATCGCAGTACCTGATTGGGTGCAGGACCCTCCCGACTTAGCCGAACGGCCCTGAGGACGAGGAGCTACTTCGCTGCTCCTTTCCAGGGAATGGGGTCGACTGGGAGCTGACACGAGCGCATCACACGGACACACGCATGCATGGGGCGCATCGACGCGGCTGATGACACGGGCTGCAAGACAACAAGGTGGCGTTATCAACACAGTTGCAAACCTTTTCTTGTCCCTTCCTGGCTTTCGGACTCCTCACCCACTGCCGCCCTCCGCTGCAGGCCCACGGTCCGTTGCCCCTCTCCTCCGTCACCCCAACAACGGGTTCATTGTGACGCAGGCCGCCCCCACCCAAACCTTTCAAACCCAGGCCCGCTGCGGTCCTGGGGTTTGTTGCCCCTCTCCGCCGTCACCCCGACAACGGGTTCATTGTGACGCAGGCCGTCCCCCGCCGAAACCTTGCAAACCCAGGCCCGCTGCGAGCCTGGGGACCGTTGCCCCTCTCCGCTGTCACCCCGACAACGGGTTCATTGTGACACAGGTCGCCCCCGCCCAGACCTTGCAAACGGACGCCTGCTGCGGGCCCTGGGTCCGTTGCCCCTCTCCGCCGTCACCCCGACAACGGGTTCATTGTGACGCAGGCCGCCCCTGACCAAACCTTGAAAACCCAGGCCTGCTGCGGGCCTGGGGACCGTTGCCCCTCTCCGCTGTCACCCCGACAACGGGTTCATTGTGACGCAGGCCGCCCCTGACCAAACCTTGAAAACCCAGGCCCGGTGCGGGCCCGGGGTTTTGTTCCCCTCTCCGCCGTCACCCCGACAACGACTTCCCTGTGACGCAGGCCGTCCCCTGCCCAAACCTTGAAAACCCAGGCCTGCTATGGGCCCGGGGTCCGTTGCCCCTCTCCACCGTCACCCCGACAACGGGTTCATTGTCACGCAGGTCCCCCCCGACAAAACCTTGCAAACCCAGGCCTGCTGCGGGCCCGGGGTTTGTTGCCCCCCTCCTCCGTCACCCCGACATCGGCTTCCTTGGGCAGTACCTGATCGCAGTACCTGATTGGGTGCAGGACCCTCCCGACTTAGCAGAACGGCCCTCAGGACGAGGAGCTACTTCGCTGCTCTTTTCCAGGGAATGGGGTCGACTGGGAGCCGACACGAGCGCATCACACGGACACACGCAGGCATGGGGCGCATCGACGCGGCCGATGACGCGGGCTGCAAGACAACAAGGCGGCATTATCAACACAGTTGCAAACCTTTTCTTGTCCCTTCCTGGCTTTCGGACTCCTCACCCACTGCCGCCCTCCGCTGCAGGCCCACGGTCCGTTGCCCCTCTCCTCCGTCACCCCGACAACGGGTTCATTGTGATGCAGGCCGCCCCCGCCCAAACCTTGCAAGCCCAGGACTGCTGCGGGCCTGGGGTTTGTTGCCCCTCTCCTCCGTCACCCCGACAACGGGTTCATTGTGACGCAGGCCGTCCCCGCCCAAACCTTGCAAATGCAGGACTGCTGCGGGCCCGGGGTTTTTTTCCCCTCTCCGCCGTCACCCCGACAACGGGTTCATTGTGACGTAGGCCGCCCCCGCCCAAGTTTAGCAAACGCACGGCTGCTGCAGGCCGTGGGTCCGTTGTCCATCTCCGCCGTCACCCTGAAAACGGCTTCCTTGTGATGCAGGTCGCCCCCGACCAAACCTTGCAAACCCAGGCCTGCTGCAGGCCCGGGGTCCATTGCCCCTCTCTGCCGCCACCCCGACAACGGCTTCCTTGTGACCCAGGCTGCCGCCGCCCAAACCCTGCAAACCCAGGCCTGCTGCGGGCCCGGGATCCGTTGCCCCTCTCCGTCGTCACCCTGAAAACGGATTCATTGTGACGCAGGCCGTTCCCCGCCGAAACCCTGCAACCCGAGGGCCGCTGAGGGCCCGGCTTATGTTATCCCGTCTCCGCCGTCATGCCGACAACGCGTTCATTGTGATGCAGGCCGTCCCTCCACTCACGCTGCACCCCGTGACCTGCTGCGATCCTAGCTGCCGTTACCCTGTCTCCACCCTCATGCCCTCAACAGGTACATTGCGATGCAGGTTGCCCCCGCCCAAAGCCCGCACCCCGTGGCCCGCAGCGAGCCCGGCCGCCATTACCCCATCTCCACTGTCACCCTGGCAACAGGTCCATTGTGACACAGGTTTCCCCTATGAGCCCAGCCGCCGTTCTTTGTCTCCACCGCACCTCCCCCCATCCCCCCGACAACCCCACATACTATTCACTGTGATATAGGCTATTCCCCTCCCCGCCCCAGCCCTGCACCCTGTGGCTTGCTGCAAACCCGGCCGCCATTAATCCCTCTCCACCGTCACCCCGATAAAAGGTTCATTGTGACACATGCTGCCTATTGGAGCCTGGCTGCCCTTCCCTGTCTCCGCCGCGCCCACCCCCTCCCCAAACCCCACCGCCCCCCCACCCCGTGCCTCAACCCCCCCCCCCGCCCGCCAGCCTCCCTTCTCTGCCCCACCCCTCCTCGTCGGCCTCGCACACGGTTCACTGTGACACAGGAACACACACACCCCCCCACCCCCCCCCCCCGATTCCTGGACCGTGTGGCTTGCTTCCTTGCCCAGCCGCCCCTACGGGAAGTTGAAGCGGGGAGACTTTAGGACCCAGCGCCGTCTCTGTCTCCTCACTCCTGTCCCTGCCCACCGTTGCCGGCTTTGCCACCGCCGCGGGGAGACTTTAGGACCCAGCGGCGTCTCTGTCTCCTCACTCCTGTCCCTGCCCACCGTTGCCGGCTTTGCCACCGCCGCGGGGAGACTTTAGGACCCAGCGGCGTCTCTTCCTGTTTCCCAGCCGCGCGGCAGAAGGGAGTCCCGGCGCCGTGCAGTCTCGACCCCGGGCTCCCGGGGCACAAGCCCGTGCTCCTGCCCCGACTCCCGCGTTTCTTTCTCAGTCAGTCACTCGCCCTGCTGCAGTCCTGCCTGCCGCCCGCCCCCCCTTGTACTCCACCTGCTGCCACGAGTTGAAAAACAAACGAACGCTGAGCCGGGGGTGGGGGTGGGGGTGGGGGTGTGTGTGGGGGGGAAGGGATAAAAGCCCAAAACCCCCAAAACTCTCTCAACTGACCTAAACAGAAATCTTTGTCAAAAGGGAAACCATCTCTTCTTCAGCCTACCTTTCCACCAGACTCCGGCTCGCCGACCGCCCTGTTGCCTTCCCTTGTGCCAGACCACCCCCCTCCTTTCCCCTGCCGCTGCTGGCGCCACAAATGAGCCCGTGACCCTTGGCTAGGCGGGAAATGCCGCCCACTCCTCCCTGAAGGAGGATCCAGCTACCTCTCTGCGCCTTCCCCCGCCCCCCCTCCTCGGGGGCGCCAGACAGACTGCTTGGAGAGGAGAAGCACCTGACCTCCTCAGGGCGGGAGAGAGAGGAAGGGGGGGGGGGGTGGGCGGGGGGGGTGGTGCTCGCGCGCTTATCTGTGTGTATGTCTGTTTGGGGGGGGAAGCATGTATGTCTGAGTTGGCACCTGCAGACACATTTACAGCTGGTCAACGTATTTTATTCCCGGGAAATGAAGAAATAAATTCAAGCCGGAAAATAAAATTCCAAAAAAAACAACGGTAAAAAGTTTGGGGGGGGGGGGAGGAGAAGGAGTAGGGGGAGGAGGAGGAAGAAAAGAAAAGGAAAAATAAACCCTCGAGGCGCGGACTTGGCAGTGGGGCACCCCATCCGGAAGCAGAGACTCCTAACTCTCGAAAAAGTTGGGGTACGGGGTGAAAAGGTGCGTGGAAAGGTTGGTTTTACGCACAACCAGCTACAGCGGGTGCCACCAGGTGTCCACGGCTGCGAAAGTGTCGCCAGGTCTACCCGGCTCCGCAGCGCCACCCGGTCTCCCGGGCTCCGGCATTGTAGCCAGGTCTACCTGGCTCCGCAACGCCACCCGGCCTCCCGGGCTCTGGCGGTGTTCGCCAGGCCTACCGTGCTCCGCAGCGCCACCCGGTCTCCCGGGCTCCGGCGGTGTTTGCCCGGTCTACCCGGCTCCGCAGAACCACCCGATCTCCCTTTCCCCGCTCCGGCGGTGTTTGCCAGGCCTACCCGGCTCCGCGGCGCCACCCGGCCTCTCCGGCTCTGGCGGTGTTTGCACGGTCTACCCGGCTCCGATGAACCACCCGGTCCCCCTTCCCCGCTCCGGCGGTGCCGCCAGGCCTTCCCGGCTCCGCAGCGCCACCCTGCCCCTCCGGCTCCGGCGGTGTTTGCCCGGTCTACCCTGCTCCGCAGAACCTCCCGGTCCCCATTCCCCGCTCCGGCGGTGCCGCCAGGACTACCCGGCTCCGCAGCGCCACCCGGCCTCTCCGGCTCTGGCGGTGTTGGCCCGGTCTACCCGGCTCCGCAGAACCTCCCGGTCCCCATTCCCCGCTCTGGCGGTGCCGCCATGCCTACCCGGCTCCGCAGCGCCACCCGGCCTCTCCGGCTCTCGCGGTGTTTGCCCGGTCTACCCCGCTCCGCAGAACCACCTGGTCTCCCTTTACGGCTCCGGCGGTGCCGCCGGGCGTACCCGGCTCCGCGGCGCCACCCGGCCTCTCCGGCTCTGGCGGTGTTTGCACGGTCTACCCGGCTCCGATGAACCACCCGGTCCCCCTTCCCCGCTCTGGCGGTGCCGCCGGGCGTACCCGGCTCCGCAGCGCCACCCGGCCTCCCGGGCTCCGGCGGTGTTAGCCCGGTCTACCCGGCTCCGCAGAACCACCCCGTCCCCCTTCCCTGCTCCGGCGGTGCCGCCAGGCCTTCCCGGCTCCGCAGCGCCACCCTGCCCCTCCGGCTCCGGCGGTGTTTGCCCGGTCTACCCTGCTCCGCAGAACCTCCCGGTCCCCATTCCCCGCTCCGGCGGTGCCGCCAGGACTACCCGGCTCCGCAGCGCCACCCGGCCTCTCCGGCTCTGGCGGTGTTGGCCCGGTCTACCCGGCTCCGCAGAACCTCCCGGTCCCCATTCCCCGCTCCGGCGGTGCCGCCAGGCCTACCCGGCTCCGCAGCGCCACCCGGCCTCTCCGGCTCTGGCGGTGTTGGCCCGGTCTACCCCGCTCCGCAGAACCACCTGGTCTCCCTTCACGGCTCCGGCGGTGCCGCCAGGCCTTCCCGGCTCCGCAGCGCCACCCGGCCTCCCGGGCTCCGGTGGTGTTAGCCCGGTCTACCCGGCTCCGCAGAACCACCCGGTCCTCCTTCCCCGCTCCGGCGGTGCCGCCAGGCCCACTCGGCTCTGCAGCTCCACCCGGCCTCTCCGGCTCTGGCGGTGTTGGCCCGGTCTACCCCGCTCCGCAGAACCACCTGGTCTCCCCGGCTCCGGCGGTGCCGCCAGGCCTACCCGGCTCCGCAGCGCCACCGTCTCCCGAGCTCTGGCGGTGTTGGCCAGCTCTTCCCGTATGCGCAGCACCACCCATTTTCTCTTTTCCGGTTCGGCGGTACCACCAGGCCTCCCCTTCTCCGGAGCGCTACCACCCGTTCTCCCTTTACGGCTCCGGCGGTGTCGCCAGGCCTACCCGGCTCTGCAGCGCCACCCGGCCTCCTGGGCTCCGGCGGTGTTAGCCAGGTCTACCGGGTTCCGTAGCGCCACCCGGTCACCCGTTCCCGCTCCTGCGGTGTAGCCAGGTCTACCCGTCTCCGCAGCGCCACCCGGTCTTGCGGTCTCCGTCGCTGTTGGTCAGGTCTACCCGTCTCCGCAGCGCCACCCGGTCTCCCGCGTTGTTTGCCAGGTCTACCCTGCTCCGCAGCGCCACCCGGTTTCCTCCTCGCTCTGGCGGAGCCGCCGTGCCTTCCCGGCTCCGAGATGCCGCCGGGTCTATTTATTTGCTCCGCCAGGTCCACCCTGCTCTGCATCGTTTCGCGGTCTACCCGGCACCGGCATGACGAGCCTTACGGACCTTCGGGGTAGACCTGTGCTCCCTGCGGCTGCCTTGGTGTTTTCGAAGGGGTCGCTGTTTCGCGCTGCCTCCAGTTGCGTCATCGTAGAAAGCGGCAGCAGTACAGCGCCACCCCGGTAAAGTCCATAGTCGCTCTCTTGAAAGCGAAACCGGGCGTGGACTTAGTTTTACATACTATAGGGGCGAGCGGTGACTCGCGCTTGCAGCTCAGCTCGTGAGCGGCTGCAATGCCCGCGGCGCGGCCGGTGTTAAGTGGGGCGCTGGTCGGCCGTTGAGGTGGCTCTTGTCCCGGTGGTGGCTCAAATTGCCTGCTTGCTCGGCACGGTTGCTCTCTCGCGCTGGTATGCCAAACCCCCACCCCAGCACAGTCGAGAGACCCGGGGAAAGTTGGAGAACGGTCGCAACCGCTGTCCGTTGCATGCCTGGCACCGGTGTTGAGGGTTTGGCTTGAAGCCGAGTTCACCCCGGGCAGAGCTTGATGCTTGGTGGCGGTCGCCAGGCACTCGAACGCTGTGGGGGGGAGACTAGCCTGCCCCAGTGGCTTTTCTCTCTCCCTTCTCCTCCGTTGGGTCCCTTGGGATGACCCCGCTGATTTTGGGCAAAAAGGTGAATCAGGACGAGAATTTGCCCCCCCCGATGGTGTCCAGCCTCCCGTGGCTGCCGCCAGCTCCTTTGAGGGTCTGATCCAAGAGGGAATGGAATGTTTGGCGGTGAGGTGGCGTCGCCTCATCCTTCTTTTCACCCCCACCCCCGGCCTTAAGCTGGGGACGCCTGCGAAGCGGGCAAGAGTAACACACACAGGGGCTGCCGCTCCCGGCGGTTGGCCAGTCCAATGCAGATGAACTCCGGGGGTTGAGAGTCTCGAGCCTGCTCCCGTGGCTTTTGCTGGCTCTCCCCCCCTAGAACGCGTTTTTCTTTCCGGCCTTAAGCTGGAGCCCTGTCCCCCCCTGCACGTCGGGGGGCAGAGCCGGTGCAGCTGCCCGCTGTCATTGGCGGTGAGCTTGAGTCGTGCAGGCGGCCGTAGAGTCTTGAGCCTGCTTCGGCTTTCTCTGGCCTCCCATGCCGAGAGCCCGATGACCAACGGGCGAGGTGTCAGCGGTGCCACCTTGCCTTCTTCCCGGGGGTTTGGCCATGCGTGGGCGGCCCGTGGTGTCTGGCTTGCTCTGGTCTCCCTGGTTGATGTTGGAGGGCTTGGTGTGAAAAAGGAGGTCTGCACCGTCACGGTCGAGGGAGCGGCACCTCGTCCTTTTTCTTTTTTTTTTTTCCCTCCGGCCTTAAGCTTGGAGCCCCCCCCGTGCTTTTTTTAGAGGGGGAATCCCGAAAGCGTTTTTTGAGTGGTCCCAGTGGGCTGGCAGCTCAACGCGCAGGGGACCTGGAGGGTGTCGAGACTCTCCAGAGGCTTGCACCTCGCGTGAGATACGGGTTTTTTGTGTCGGTCTATTTTTTTCCGTTTCCTTCCTCCGGGGTAAGTGGTTCCCCGTGGGGCCAGGTAAAAGCCCGGTGGTTGCCGGTGCTCTCGAACGCTTAAAAAGACCCTCGATGGCAGGAGTCAAGCCTTGCCGCGGCTTCTCCTCTGGCCTTGTCGACCCTCGCTTAAAGGGAACCGTTGTCTTGGGGGCGGGTGGATGGCGGCGCCTCCCGCTCCCCCCTTCCTACTGATCCAGACCTACAGGCAGCGCCCTCTGAGGCGTTCTCTGGGCATGTCGGAGAGTCTCCGCGGCGGGCCGGCTGGTGCCGGTGTTCAGGCTGCTGGAGCACCTCTTGCAGACATTGCCTTTGTTCTCGCTCGCACGCAGAGCCCCGCGTCTGCCGTCTTCACTCTCCCCGGGGGTGCTGGCGGTCAGGTGCGCGTTGTGGCTGTTGTTGTCCCAGGAACCGTGGCCGCGGGGGCCGTTGCTTTTCCTGTCTTTCCCTTCCCCACCTGATCGATGAGGCACTTCGGGTCGCGTCGGAGAGGGCCCCCGGCGGGCCGGCTTCTGCTGTGCTCCCCGTCACAAGGGAGTCACGGTCGGGGTCCGGTGTTCAGGCAGGGCGGTCTCCTTTCCAATTCGCTTCCCGTTTCATGCTGGAGGTGTTGTCTTGCAGTCCCCTGAGCCGTAGGGGGCCGCGGTGACGGGCGGGTAGCGTCGGCGGTCGGGGCGCGTGCCTCTCTGCGTCGCCCCATCCGAATCTGCCCCCCTCGTGCTTCGACGGGGTTCCTCGGGCTTTACCGACTCGGGCTGTGTGACGGCCGCGTGGCCCCGCGAGCCCTCAGGTGTCCTCAAACACGCGAGGTGTCGGTGCTGGCCTCGGTCCGTGTATCCCGTGGGTGCCGGCCACAAGCAGCGCTTGGGCGGTGGGGCGGCCGAGCCAACTTTGCAACTGGGGTAAGAAAGCGCGCGGGCGGCAGGGAGGCGTCTCCCACCGTCGCGGCTTGTTGGTTCCTTGTGGGCTTC